>NC_053022.1:109363876-109663876 GCF_003073215.2 Triticum urartu
TCTTTAGCCTTGTGGGAAGATGGAAGTGCCCTGAACTCGTCCGTCAGCTTAACACACTCACCCACATTTTCGGGGGAAACAAAGTCCATCGCAACCTTGGTGCAAGACTGCACAGGAGGAAATGGGTACAGTCTTGAGCACCGTGCTAAATTCAAAAGAGAGTGAGGTTTCATACCTTCAAATTCCTGACTTGGTGAGGACACCCGGCAGGAATGAGAACTGCGTCCCCAAGCTTCTGCTCAAATGTCCATGGCTCAACACCTAAAGCAGGCAAGCCAACACATAAGGAAACGACATCACAAGTAATGAGGCACACTGTGTTTAGGAAGATTTAACACCTAAGGTTTACTAACCATATTCTTTCTTGAGCTTCTTCTTATGTTTTTCTGTCAGATAGAATGTCTGATCATGAATTGGGTGGATAACCTGCACAATATATAACATAATATGTTATGTAGGATAAGAAAACTACAAAATGTAACTTCTATGAATGGAACAGATTCTTTTAAAATACCTGATTCACAGGATTGCAGTGGATGTGGCGAAACTCCGAGGCATGGTTCCGTAGATATTTTTGTAATTTCTCTGAATCCTCTCTTCGGAATATATCCCACAAAGCACCACCAGTTTTATCTTTCTCTGTCTTCTCAGGAACTGGCTTGGGAGGATCAATAGCTTTATTTCGATGCACCTTTCTACGAATTCCTTTGCCAATCTCATCAGATTTACCAGGAATGGGAGGATCACTGGCTTTATCTTGATGCACCTTTCTGTTAGCGCGACGTTGATAGTACAAACGAGTTCCGTTGCGGATCTCATCGGATTTGGTAACAGATTTATGAGGTGACACTTTATCCTTAACATCATCTGTAGCATCGCGACGTGGAGCATTTATGTGCAAACCTGCAAGACACAAATATGACATGAGAGAAAAACCTAAAATCAATTTCCCCAAAACAAGTAGTGATACGTACCATTAGAACTATTTTTATAACTTTCCATACTACATGAAGTCATCGCGGCTTCGTAAGATCCATCAACAGATGGCTGTGCCCTAAGCTCAGTGCATGAATTCAAATCCCCACGCAGTTCCTGAAGATCTTGCTTTCTCATGTTTTCCTGGACTTTTTTAATCCGACAAAGATCATATGTCTCACATGGCACTTCGTCAGTGTGTGTTTGGATATTTACCTGGTTAAATTAGACATCTGTTACAGTTAAACCAGAGCAACAGACAAATAAGAAAACAACTATGCAACGATCAGCGAGAGAGCACAGGGAAATTTGCTAGGAAATCAAGATAACCAAAGTGGCATGCAGATCGTCAAGGTAGAGACCAGCATTTCATGGCAAAAGTTTAACCATATCCGAGGCAAAATAATAAAAAAACTCTATTGTTATAAAAATAGCAACATACCGCATCAGAAACGTCACAATGAAGCTTGGTCACTGAGTCACCCCGGCCTAACTCTTCGGAAAATCCATAAGCAATGTAACTTTTCGGCCCAAGATCTGGTTTCATGACACCAGCAGGAAGCTTAACCGAAAGATTTAGTGGACCAGATCTTGGATCGGTGTACTCAGGAAATGGCAACGCGCTGATAAATTCAGCACAATGGCGAGGCAATCTCTTGTCAAACGTACTAGAAGGAGGCCAGTCCTTCAACTTAAGCATCTCAGGCCAGTGAGGCCCGCGATGACTTCTGCCATTTTTATATCCCTTAAAGAAATCGCTGATTTTAAGTGACCCCTGCAACATCAAACATAGCACAATAAGCGCCTACATATTAAACCAAAATTTTCGAAATTCAAAGGGACTCACATATAAAGTGTGGCGAAAGCCTTTTCTGGTAAACATCATTATTCAAAATGGGGAATTCAGTTCACTGATGAATCAATAAAATTCCATAAAACTAGTACCCCTTCCAATTTAAAATATAAGGCCAACATTTTGTGCACTTTTCTTTCAAAATAAATATAAGATATATGCATGTAAAATTGATGGCTTGTTAACTATTCACTCTCCTGACAAATAATACAGTGTGGGAACCATGGTCATTTTTCTAGTACTAATTGCTGGATTAAACCCCTGTACCAAAATGATCCTTATAAAATGGAAAACATAATTTACCATTTCTTCTGGAACATAGTACGTATATGTAATTAGTTCTGTAATTTTATAAGTAATCACTAAAGTATCATCATAAGTATTTCTGCTTGAAGTTTTGACATGAGTATTTCTGCTTGAACTTCTGACGTGCAAGCAGAGCAAGCACACGAGAGTGCAAAACAACTGTCATCATCTAAATATGGCAAGAGTAAGGCACAATCACTGCTTACCACTAAAAATAAATCAAAGAAATCGACAATTATGACATCCAATAAAAATGTGGATAGAGTTCGGTACCTCACACCAATCAAGGCAATCTACTACCCTCACATCAAACTTCTCATCTTCTGCCTTGCCCTTGGCTCTTTCACGCAATGCCCGCCACATAACCATCGGTGCCCAACTTACACCAGAGGTTGATTGAAGAACATCAGAGACAACAACTGGCTCACCCTTTGCCCAATGCATCTGGAAGTGAATTAGGTCATCATCACCGAGACTAGTGGCAACTGGACAATATAGATAGTTATCACTTGAGCCCTTCCTATCTGCAGCCTTCCGTACTGTCTTTATGTCAGTTCTTACCGTGCCCGAATGATCAAAACAAGGACACTGGTCACTTCTACTAAATGTTGTTTTTTCAAATATTTCACTCCTCACAAGTTTGTCAGCTCTCTCTTGTAAGTCAGCATGCATTTTCTCCGGAAACATGCATTTGAGGTCCAAGTCAGAACCACCACAGCCCCCCATTTCCTTTGGTGGGCAAGGTATGCCACCATCACTATTTGCACTCCATAGTAGCAGAGAGCAAGATTTGCTACCACCAGTAGGGGAGTCCATCTTCCTCCTCAAAGAGTCCCTTCGATTCTCACCATTTGAATGAAAATTATTGCCGAAAATATAGTCCTCTCCTCTGTTCTCATACTGCACATTCTCCACCTCTTCTCCTCCGGGGATCTCACCTTTGCGAAGCTCCCGGCAGCAGATGAGGCACAGGTCATAGAGACAATGCTTGCAGCTTCTATGAACATCGAATATAGAAGTTCTACACCTGTTACTGCAGTAGAGGAATGAAACAGGATCAGATGCTTTCTACAGTCACATGTTGAAAGTTAATATGGAAACATCCTAACCAATAGATACGCTCAGCAGGACCACACTTGATCTGTTCCAACTTCATTTCATCCATCGAAACTCCTGTAAACAAAACCAGATGAAAATCTACATGAACATTGAATTCTATCTTGTTGTGCCCTAGAACACCATACCTAGTATACGAGCCTCTAATTTCTTCTCTTCCATCTGCTCCTTTTGCAGCTCTCCTAGCCAAGGAAGCAACAAGCGCATGATATGGCATGCATAACTAATTTGATTTTCTTCAGAAATTTCCTTTTGTTGAGGCTGGTTCATAAAAAATGAAACAAATCATTGAGAGGGATAAAGCAGAAGAGAATCATTTGAACACAATCAAAATCAACATGAAACAAGATACTGTGAAGAAGAGCGTATGTGCCAAGTGCAAACCTCTTCAACTCCTATCATTCGTAAGCATGCCTTGCAATTACAGTTCTTGCGACAGTACGGACATTTTGCAGCTAATTCATCTTCTGTCAAATTGGGATACCTACACGCCCAAAAACAGCAGCGTTATGAAATACATCAGACCAACAGCCACTGTTTTCTGTGAGTCACCAATGGAATAAAAATATTTGAAGGGAAGATTTCAAAGTTTCGGTTGTGCCATGATAGATAGGAAAAACAGTATTAATTATAAACATCGAAATTGTGAGATACTGGTACACACATTTGTATACCACAAAAGCAACGGTGCATGCAATATAGAGATGCAGGCAGACATTTCCGCCGCGTCCACATATGTCCGCGTTGATTTCAGTATTAGCTCAATAAAATTACAGATTAACCAAAAGGTGTATATAATTTGGACTACAGAAGAAAGCAGTAAATGGTTGGCACTTCCATTAACAGAAATCAATATGGAGACATATCCACACATGCACGCACCATCTCTTGATGCATTTCCCACAGTATCGCTTGTTATTGCATGACTTACACCAGACCACCTTCTTCTTGTCATTTCTCTGGCACTGGTGGCACATTCGAGCATTTTCCCCGGTCAACATCTTCTTCCCATTCTAGATGATTGAAACAACAGAGGTCATTAGACTCACGAAAATAAATACTACGTAAAGTCATTCCGTAAACAACTTATGCCAGATAATGAGTAGCTTGCCTTATTATATCTTTCATGAGAAACTTTATTCTTGGAGGATGTGACCTTATATTCTTCTTCCTCTTCCTTCAACCTTTTTGCGGTGGAACCCTTCCACTTTGCTGCATCTCTTCTTCGCCGTTTCTTTGCAGGCTTGAAATCCTCATCATCGCTAGTCTGCAAAACAAAATAAAGAAATAGCTGAGGAAGGTCAAAATTTTGTCTTGTTAATTATAAAATGTCCATAAAACCATTGCAGAAATAAAATTTGAAACATATGTGAAGTAATTTACCGCATTGTCTCCACCATGGTTTTGCCCATCCGGGGAGTGGACCTTGCTGCCATCTTGATCTGATTTCTTATTTCTGGGCCCCCTCTTTTTCCCCGCATCACTTCTCTTGGGTTTGTTCAGCGGCTGAACAACTCGATTATCCACAGGTTCCTCACCATCCTATAAGTGCAACATACAAAATTAGACAACCAAAGTGTGCACTGCAGTAGTGCTGTGTACTAAAAAATACAATGAAATTAGTCAACCTAAGCTCATCCTAAACGAAAATCACAGCGTCTCTATTAGACCAAAATGAGAAGCATCACCAAATATTTGCAAAAGGTGGCAAGAAGACAACGATCTTCAGCCCAGATATAAAGGCAAATCGATATAACGTATCACACTAGTAGAACCCTAGATGGTCATCCCTGCAATTTCCGTGCACCAAGATGGTAAGATCTATATCATCTAACCCAAACCAAAACACCTGTCCAGAAACAAATACTGAATAGAATGGGAGATGAATCGCAGATCAGCTAAACTTCGTCGCCCGATCGCAAAAAATAGGAACGGCAACGGGAAGGACCGGAAGAGAATTATGAAATGGAATAATATAGTGCGATGGGTTCCGCCACAAGCAAATCCTAAACCCTCGAAGACGGAGCGATCGATCGCCGCGCGCGTTAACCACGAAGTGGCGCACAAGCACAACGCAAGTAAGAATTAACGAGAGATCCCCACCTCATCGTCGGAGCTGGGCTCGCGGTAGGTGTCCGGCGCCGTCCTCCTGTTCCTCTGCGGCCTGTTCCCGGCCGCTATGCCGCGCCCTTCGTCGCAGGGCCTCACCGCCGACGTGAAGCCCCGGTCGTCGCTCGGGATCCTCCTCCTTCCCCGTCGTTTCGCCGCTCGGGACCCTCCTCCTCCTCCTCCTCCTTCTACGTCCATCCCCTGCGTCGGAGGGTGCGGTTTGCGTTCCGGCGCAGCGGAGAGATGCGAGAGTTCGCGAGAGATGCGAGAGACGGGGGGCACGCGGAGGGGGGCGTTGGGGGGCTTTTTGGAGGAGCGGGGCGGCAGGTCTTTGTATTTTGGAATGGGCAGCGCTAGGCGCCGGTCAGCCGGCCCAAATTTGGGCCGGTCACCGCGCGAGCGCATGATTAAACTTCCTACAGCCATCAGATCCTGTGCCCCTTTTCGTCGTCTGCCTCCCCTTCGTCTCAATTCCAGCCAACATCTGCTACAACGCGCATCTATCCCCCGCTCGCCGTAGAAACAAACCACCATAGGCTACTCGTAGCACTGGGAAATGCGCCTCATCGGCGAGGCAGCTCCTCGGCCCTGCGGTGGCAAGCCCATGCATCGCCTCCAGCACCGACGGGTGCTGTAGTCTCCATCATGGGGCAGGTGCCCTTTTCTAGCAAAAACAGCCATGGGTCGCAGCAAAACTCATCACCGGTTACAGCAGAAAGGGTCACCCAAATGGATCCAAGGAAAAAAATCGCGTGGTCGCTCTGAGCAATATTGACACGGTCCCGCAAAAAAGTTCACCGGTTGCAGAAAAAATGCCTCACTCGCCTTCGGCGAGTTGCACAGCCGCGGCTGGTTCCAACTTATTCCAAAGCCGGTTACAGCTCCTTATGCATACGGTTGCAACTCCATCACCGGCGGGGTTGTTGGCTCTAGCTCTAGCGAATAAAAGTTGGAGCTTTGTATGCATACGGTTGTAGCTCCATCTTCGGTAGTGGCCGTTGGTTCCAACTCCACCAACAACGGTTGCAACTCCTCCAATAGGCGGTTGCAACTCCTACGCTGCCGGTTGCAGCTCGTTCCCCACGAAGGTGTGTGGGTCGTCGGAAGGCCTCTAGCTCCTGACCTTAGCGGTCCCAACTTCTCGCATAGGCGGTTGCAACTCGATGGTGCCCAGTGGCCATCATCTCCAAGGACGATGGTGGTTGTAGCCCGCGACATAGTCATGCGCATCGGCACCATCGTGCCGTCCTAGCGCCTGGCACACGACCATCATGTTGCTGTTCCCGCGCCACCCACCCCCATATCTCGTTGCTAGAAAGTTGTGATGTGGTTGTCGGGAGAGAAGAAGAAAGACGAAGGGAAAAAATGAATGGTTGAGGTCGACCCATGTTAGAGCATAAGGAAAAAGTGTGGTTGCTCAGTCGTGTTGGGGTGGGCTCATTGTCGTGTAGGTGTTGAAAAAGGGGAACATGGACCATGAAATGTGTGGATGCATAGATCATTGCGCGCGATCAGATGACGCCGACATCACCGGCGCAAGAGCCTAACTGGCCGCCCGACAAGAATCCTTTCCCTTTCGAAAATCCAGTGTGAATTGTCATTTTTGAAAAATTAGGGTTTCACTTTATCCTCCTAATGGGAAGCTTTGGATTTTGTATGGTACCCACCGTAACAACAGCTGGTTGGATCCAGCATCGTGGCATCCGGGGCCTTACTCGTTCTATGTGCACCACTCGCTTCTCTTTTTCAAATTTTGAGCTGGCCTCGTTCCCATGGGATGGGTAAATCGGAGGCAAACCAATTTCCTACCTAGATCAAAACAGTACAGATCAAAACCCAAGGAGTGAATTTGGCTATGGGTTCTGAGAAGTATTTATTTGGTTAGATTTTTTATATTCGAGCACGATACCCCACCTCACTAAGCGTAGTCTACTACTAGACCATTTGATCTTCTTCGTTCCTGGGCGTTGCTCTGTCGAGGTCCGCTACCGCTTTTAGCGGGACTTGGCGCGTGCGAAAACCTAGGGATTGGTTCTGTTGTTGGCTAGTTTTGATTTGTGATGTGGGATAAGGAAGAACCGAGCCAGTAGGTAGAGAGAGAAGCGAACCAATTGAAATGTTCTTGGAATATTGAATCTCCATGAGGATGAGGTTGGCGACACCATCTAGGAAAAAGATGTCACAGAACCGCCCAAGAAAGCTAAGTGGTTGGCTATAGCAAAAGTGGATACACGAAAGGGCTTCAACCCTTATGCTTTTTCTGTTATACGCGTTTAGCATGGAATCCGACAAGTAAGTCACTTGGAGGAAAATCAAAGATAATTACTATTTAGTTTGGTTGTTTTGCGTATTGGAATAAGCAATGAATATGGGGCATTGGCCTTTTATAGAACCAGACCATCCCGACGAAGGAGTATCATGGTTTTGAGAATCATAGAATTATGTTGCTTGAAAAATTGGATGTTTGGGCGTATGAGCTGAAGCTATTGCTACTTGTAAACTGCGTTGGGATTTCCTCGAATAGCAGCGGAGATGCAACACGGTAGAGATAAATATTTCCATCAGTGAGAACCAAGGTAATCGAGCTAATAGGAGAACAAAGCAAACTCACACAAGAAGCACATACACACACAAAAGCAAATACTTGCACCCAACGCGGGCAAGAGGGTCGTCAATCCCCTTGAACTCGTTTCTTGCAAGGATTAATTCTGATAGTGATAGAGAGATAAATTGCAAAACAAAAAAAGTAAATAAATTGCAGCAAGATATTTTTTGATTTTTAATATATGATAAAGGTAGACCCGGGGGCCACAATTTTCACTAGATACTTCTCTCTCAAACACATAACATACGGTGGGTAAACAAATTACTGTTGGCCAATGGATAGAGAAGTGTATAGTTATGACGCTATTCATGGAAATGATCACACATGTAGGCATCACGTCTGCGACAAGTAGACTGACTCTCTACTACTATTACCCAACCAATCGACCTCTATCCAGTATGCATCTATGGTATTTAGTTCATGACAAACAGAGTAACGCCTTAAGCAAGATTACATGATGTAGACAAAGTAAACCTAGTCAATATGAATAAACACATTGTTTTATCCTTAATGGCAACATAAGTACGTGCCCCTCTACCCCTTCTATCACTGGGTGAGGACACCGCAAGATTGAACCCATTACAAAGCACCTCTCCCACTGAAGGTAAATCAATCTAGTTGGCCAAACCAAACGGATAGATCAGAGAGAAATACAAAGCTATCATAATCATGCATAAATAAAGTTTAGAAAAGACTCAGTTAATTTCAACGAATACTATGATCATAAACCCACAATTCATCGGATCCCAATAAACACACCGCAAAATAAGATTACATCAGATAGAACTCTAAGAAGATCGATGAGAACATGGTATTGAAGATCAAGAGAGAGAGACAAGAAGCCATCTAGCTACTAGCTATGGACCTGTAGGTCTATGGTGAACTACTCACGCGTCATCGAAAGGCAGTAAGGATGATGTAGAAGCTCTTCGTGATCGATTCCCCCTCCGACAGAGTACCGGAAAAGGCCTCCAGATAGTATCACGGAAGAGTAGAAGCTTGCGGCAGCGGAAAAAGTGTTTCTGGTGTCTCTTTGTTGGTTTGGGAATATTTGGGAATTTATAAAGTTGGAATCAGGTCAAACGGAGCTACGAGGGGCCCATGAGCTTAGGGTCAGGCCTACCCCCCAGGGCGTGCATGGTGAGCTCGTGGCCCTCTCATATATCTTATGACCTCCTCCTAAATCTTCTAGGATCCCTTTTGGTCTAGAAAAAAATCATCAAAAAGTTTCATCATGTTTGGACTTCGTTTTATATTGATTTTATGAAAAGCAAAAAACAACAACTGGCACTGGGCACTGTGTTAATAGGTGCTACTTCTTGAGTTTGCGTTGGTTTTTCCCTTGAAGAGAAAAGGGTGATGTAGCAAAGTAGAGATAATTATTTCCCTCAGTTAAGAACCAAGGTATCAATCCAGTAGGACCAATACCTGCACAAACAATCAAACACTTGCACCCAACGCGATAAAGGGGTTGTCAATCCCTTCACGGTCACTTGCAAAGGTGAGATCTGATAGAGATAGATAAATAAAACTAAACAAAAGATAAACTATTTTTGGGTTTTTTGGTTTATAGATCTGAAAGTAAAAGAATGCAAAATAGTAGGTCAGAAACTAATATGATGGAAAATAGACCCGGGCGCCATAGTTTTCACTAGAGGCTTCTCTCTTGAAGGCAAATAATACGGTGGGTGAACAAATTACTATCGAGCAATTGATAGAAAAGCGCAAAGTTATGACGATATCCAAGTCAATGATTATGTAATATAGGCATCACATCCGTGTCAAGTAGACCGACTCCTACCTGCATCTACTACTATTAATCGACACATCGACCGACTCCTGCCTGCATCTGGAGTATTAAGTTCATGAAGAACAGAGTAACGCTTTAAGTAAGATGACATGATGTAGAGGAATAAACTCAAGCAATATGATGTAAACACCATCTTGTTTATCCTCGATGGAAACAATACAATATGTGCCTTGCTGCCCCTACTGTCACTGGGTGAGGACACCGCAAGATTGAACCCAAAGCTAAGCACTTCTCCCTTGCAAGAAAAACTAATCTAGTTGTCCAAACTAAACTGATAGTTCGAAGAGAATTACAAAGATATCAAATCATGCATATATGAATTCAGAGAAGATTCAAATAATATTCATAGATAAGCTGTTCATAAATCCACAATTCACTGGATCTCGACAAACACACCGCAAAAGAAGATTACATCGGATAGATCTCCAAGAACATCGAGGAGAACATGGTATTGAGAATCAAAGAGAGATAAGAAGCCATCTAGCTACTAGCTATGGACCCATAGGTCTGAGGTAAACTACTCACGCTTCATCGGAAGGGCAATAGGGTTGATGTAGATGCCCTCCGTGATCGAATCCCTCTCCGGCAGGATGCCGAAAAAGGCCCCAAGATGGGATCTCATGGGAACAGAAGGTTGTTGCGATGGAAAAGTGTTTTCGTGGATGCTTCTGGTAGTTTGGGAATATATGTGAATATATAGGAGGCAGAGCTAGGTCAGGGGGTCACCGAGGGGCCCACAAGGTAGGGGTGCGCGCCTTACCCCCCTGGGCGCGTCCTCCACCCTTGTCTCCGCCTCGTGGCTCTTCTGACTTGAACTCCAAGTCTCCTGGGTGTCTTCTAGTCCAAGAAAAATCATCACGAAGGTTTTATTCCGTTTGGACTCTGTTTGGTATTCCTTTTCTGCGAAGCTCAAAAACAAGGAAAAAACACAATCTGGCACTGGGCTCTAGGTTAATAGGTTAGTCCCAACAATAATATAAAATAGCATATCAATGCATATAAAACATCTAAAACAGATAATATAATAGCATGGAACAATAAAAAATTATAGATACGTTGGAGACGTATCAAGCATCCCCAAGCTTAATTCCTGCTCGTCCTCAAGTACGTAAATGATAAAAACAGATTTTTTTTGATGTGGAATGCTACCTACCATATTTATCCATGTAATTTTCTTTATTGTGGCATGACTGTTCAGATCCATAAGATTCAAAACGAAAGTTTAATATTGACCTAAAAACGGTAATACTTCAAGCATACTAACAAAGCAATCTTGTCTTCTCAAAATAACATGGCCAAATAAAGCTATCCCTACAAAATCATATAGTCTAGCTATGCTCCATCTTCATCACACAAAATATTCAAATCATGCACAACCCCGATTACAAGCCAAGCAATTGTTTCATACTTTTGGTGTTCTCAAACTTCTTCAACTTTCACGCAATACATGAGCGTGAGCCATGGACATAGCACTATAAGTGGAATAGAATATGGTGGTTTTGGAGAAGACAAAAAGGAGTAGTCTCACATCAACTAGGAGTATCAACGTGCTATGGAGATGCCCATCAATAGATATCAATGTGAGTGAGTAGGGGTTGCCATGCAACGGATGCACTAGAGCTACAAGTTTATGAAATCTCAAAAAGAAACTAAGTGGGTGTGCATCCAACTTAGTTGCTCACGAAGGGCAATTTGAGAAAGCTCATCATTGGAATATACAAGCCAAGCTCTATAATGAAAAATTCCCACTAGTATATGAAAGTGACATTATAGGAGACTCTATATCATGAAGATCATGGTGCTACTTTGAAGCACAAGTGTGGAAAAAGGATAGTAACATTGCCCCCTCTCTCTTTTCTCTCATTTTTTGTGGGCTTCTTTGGCCTCCTTTTATTTTTATATTTTTATTTTCATCCGGAGTCTCATCCCGACTTGTAGGGGAATCATAGTCTCCATCATCCTTTCCTCACGTGGGACAATGCTCTAAAAATGATGATCATCACACTTTTATTTACTTACAACTCAAGAATTACAACTCGATACTTAGAACAAAATATGACTCTATATGAATGCATCCGGCGGTGTACCAGGATGTGCAATGACTCAAGAGCGACATGTATAAAAAATGATGAAAGATGGCTTTGCCACAAATACGATGTCAACTACATGATCATGCAAAGCAATATGACAATGATGAAGCATGTCATAATAAACGAAACGGTGGAAAGTTGCATGGCAATATATCTCGGAATGGCTATGGAAATGCCATAATAGGTAGGTATGGTGGTTGTTTTGAAGAAGGTATATGGTGGGTGTATGGTACCGGTGAAAGTTGTGTGGTACTAGAGAAGCTAGCAATGGTGGAAGGGTGAGAGTGCGTATAATCCATGGACTCAATATTAGTCATAAAGAACTCACATACTTATTGCAAAATCTATTAGTCATTGAAACAAAGTACTACACACATGCTCCTAGGAGGATAGATTGGTAGGAAAAGACCATCGCTCATCCCCGACCGCCACTCATAAGGAAGACAATAAATAAATAAATCATGCTCTGACTTCATCACATAACGGTTCACCATACGTGCATGCTACGGGAATCACAAACTTTAACACAAGTATTTCTACAATCCACAATTACTCACTAGCATGACTCTAATATTATCACCCTCATATCTCAAAATAATCGAAAGGAATCAAACTTCTCATAGTATTCAATGCACTTTATATGAAAGTTTTTATTATATCCCTCTTGGACGTCTATCATATTAGGACTAAATTTATAACCAAAGCAAATTACCATGATTTTTAAAAAGACTCTCAAAATAATATAAGTGAAGCATGAGAGTTCAACAATTTCTATAAAATAAAACCACCACCATGCTCTAAAAAGATATAAGTGAAGCACTAGAGCAAAATTGCCTAGCTCAAAAGATATAAGTGAAGCACATAGAGTATATTCTAATAAATCACAATTCATGCGTCTCCCTCTCAAAAGGTGTGTACAGCAAGGATGATTGTGGCAAACTAAAAATAAAAGACTCATGTCATACAAGATGCTCCAAGAAAAACACATATCATGTGGTGAATAAAAATATAGCCTCGAGTAAAGTTACCGATAAATGAAAACGAAGGAGGGGATGCCTTCCGGGGTATCCCCAAGCTTAGGCTCTTGGTTGTCCTTGAATTTTACCATGCATGTTAGGATTTTAAGCAAATTACCATGCTATTAAGACTCTCAAAATAATCTAAGTGAAGCATGAGATATCAATAGTTTCTATAAAACAAATCCACCACCGTGCTCTAAAAGATATAAGTGAAGCACTAGAGCAAAAACTATAAAGCTCAAAAGATATAAGTGAAGCACATAGAGTATTCTAATAAATTCCAAATCATGTGTGGCTCTCTCAAAAGGTGTGTACAGCAAGGATTATTATGGTAAACTAACAAGCAAAGACTCAAATCATAAAAGACGCTCCAAGCAAAACACATATCATGTGGTGAATAAAAATATAGCTCCAAGTAAAGTTACCGATAGAAGTAGACGAAAAAGAGGGGATGCCTTCCGGGGCATCCCCAAGCTTTGGCTTTTAGGTGTCCTTATATTATCTTGGGGGTTCCATGGGCATCCCCAAGCTTAGGCTCTTGCCACTCCTTATTCCATAGTCCATCAAATCCTTACCCAAAACTTGAAAACTTCACAACACAAAACTCAACAGAAAATATCATGAGATCCGTTAGTATAAGAAAATAAATCACCACTTATGGCACTGTTGTGAACTCATTATTTATTTAAATTGGTGTAATATCTACTATATTCCAACTTCTGCATGGTTCATACCCCCCGATACTACCCATAGATTCATCAAAATAAGCAAACAACACAAAGAAAACAGAATCTGTCAAGAACAGAACAGTTTGTAGTAATTTGTAACTCTCGAATACTTATGTAACTCCAAAAATTATGAAAAAATAGGACAACATAGGCATTTTGTATCCTAATATTTTGCAAAAAGAATCAATATTTTATCACGCTTATGTTAAAAAACAGAATTGTTTTTCTGAGTGCAAAAGCTTCTGTTTTCCAGCAAGATCAAATCAACTATCACCGTAAGCTATCCCAAAGGTCTTACTTGGAACAAACGCTAATTAAAACACCAAAACACAATTACTACAGAGGTAATGATGTCTATTTTTTCAATAACAGTAGCAAAACAAAAAACACAAAAATAAAATTGGGTTGCCTCCCAACAGGCACTATTGTTTAACGCCCCTAGCTAGGCATAAAAACATAGATCTAAGTATTGTCATAGTAATAATAAGGCAAATTTCGAAAGCTCATCTCGTACTCCCTCCGTTCAGCAGCAAGTTTCATTTGTGGTAAGCGAAAGTAATCAAAAGGGCTAAATTTAATGGGATAAGGATCCATAAGATCAAGCTCGGGAGGAATCGCTTCCTCCTTCGGCCCCTCATATTGTATGACCAACTCATCATTGTAAGCGTTGTTTTGGCAAAAAAGTCATGAGCTTATTTCCAAGAGAGAAACCCAGCCTGTTGTTTTGTATAGCAAAATTATCATTAAGTTCAGAAATCTTATCAAGTAAAACATCGGTGGGAACCCCTTTTCTCAAATTTTCATTATAAGCAACATGATCGAGAGATCGCGAATGCATTATTTCTTCTTGGTTAAAGAGAATCCCCTCTATGGGAGGACGACCATCATCTAATTTATAATGCGCAAAAATTTCACTAGCTTCTTTCATAATAAATCTAAACTCATGGGCTAGAAATATAGTGGCAGCGTGCTTAACAGAAGAACACTCAATATTAGAAAACTCTAGGAAAATTCCTTGTATGCATGGATGCATATGAAAAAATTGTCTTTCAAGTTCAACTATAAGCAAAGATATAGCATCCGCGAGACTATTAGTTTTATGGAGAATAGATCAACCTAATGTGGGTAGCGCACCGACACAAGTAAAGAAATCTCGAATAACCCCCTTCCCAATAATATTGCCACTACCCATGCGAACTTTTTGGTGTGCAAGATAGTAGATTCTTCATGAGGATTGATATTAGAAAAATCATCAAAGTTTCCCTCATCATTACTACTATCCTTTTCAACGATAATCTCCCCAAATTCAGACATGGTGGCAACAAATCGAGCAAACAAAAAGCAAGCGAGAAGACGAACGGAAGAAGGGCGAAGGAAAAGGCAAATCTTTTCGAAAATCATTTTAGAAGTGGGGGAGAGGAAAATGAGAAGAAAATGGAAAATAATGTAATGCAAGAGATGAGAGTTTTATGATGGGTACTTGGTATGTCTTGACTTGGCGTAGATCTCCCCAGCAACGGCGCTAGTAATTCTTTCTACTACTTGATGTCTACTACACAACTTTATTCTTGTAGACTCGTGTTGGGCCTCCAAGCACAGAGTTTTGTAGGACAGTAGCAATTTTCCCTCAAGTGGATGACCTAAGGTTTATCAATCTGTGGGAGGCATAGGATGAAGATGGTCTCTCTCAAACAACCCTGCAACCAAATACAAGAAATCTCTTGTGTCCCCAACACACCCAATACAATGGAAAATTGTATAGGTGCACTAGTTCGGTGAAGAGATGGTGATAAAAGTGTAATATGGATGGTAGAAATATATTTTTATAATCTGAATAAATAAAAACAGCAAGGTAGCAAATAGTAAACGGGCACAAAAACGGTATTGCAATGCTTGAAAATGAGGCCTAGGGTCCGTACTTTCGCTAGTGCAACCTCTCAACAATGCTAATATAATTGGATCATATAACCACCCCTCAAAGTGCAATGAAGAATCACTCCAAAGTTTCTATCTAGCGGAGAACATAAGACATAATTGTTTGTAGGGTATGAAACCACCTCAAAGCTATTCTTTCCGATCAATCTATCCAAGAGTTCGTACTAAATTAACACAAAGATATTCTTTCCGATCGATCTAACCAAGAGTTCATACTAAAATAACACCAAAACAAATTCAGATTCATAATATTCAATCCAACACAAAGAACTTCAAAGAGTGCCCCAAGATTTCTACCGGAGAAACAAAGACAAGAATGTACATCAACCCCTATGCATAGATTACCCCAATGTCACCTTGGGAATCCACGAGTTGAGTGCCAAAACATATATCAAGTGAATCAATACGATACCTCACTGTCACCACGAGTATTCAATTGCAAGACATATATCAAGTGTTCTAAAATCCATAAAAGTATTCAATCCGATAACAACAAAATCTCAAAGGGAAAAACTCAATTCATCACAACAAGATAGAGAGGGGAAAACACCATATGATCCGACTATATTAACAAAGTCAACGATACATCAAGATCGTGACATCTCAAGAACACGGGAGAGAGAGAGGAAGATTAAACACATAGCTACTGGTACAAACCCTCAGCCCCGAGGGTGGACTACTCCCTCCTCATCGTGGTGGCCGCCGAGATGATGAAGATGGCCACCAGAGATGATTCCCCACTCCGGCAGGGTGCCGGAACAGGGTCTAGATTGGTTTTCCGTGTCTACAGAGGCCTGAGGCAGCAAAACTTATGATCTAGGTTAACCCCGAGGGTTTCCGGAATATTTGTGAATTTATAGGGTAAAGAGGGGGTGCGAGAGGCCACTGAGGTGGGCACAACCCACCTAGGCGGCCTGGGCCCCCAGGCGCACCCTGGTGGGTTGTGCCCCCCTCGGGGCACCCCCCATGTGCTGCTCTGGCCCATCCTGGGTGTTCTGGTCCAAAAAAATTCTCCAAAAAGTTTTGCGGTGTTTGGACTCCATTTGATATTGATTTTTTGCGATGTAAAAAATAAGCAAAAAACAGCAACTGGCACTGGGCAATGGGTTAATAGGTTAGTTCCAAAAAACGATATAAAGTTGCTATGAAATGATTGTAAAACATCGAAGAATGATAATATAACGGCATGAATACTTCATAAATTATAGATACGTTGGAGACGTATCACTACTTCTTGAGCTTGCGTTGGTTTTTCCCTTAAAGAGGAAAGGGTGATGCAGCAAAGTAGAGATAAGTATTTCCCTCAGTTAAGAACCAAGGTATCAATCTAGTAGGAGAATAAAGCACAAATCACCAATACCTGCACAAACAATCAAACACTTGCACCCAACGCGCTAAAGGGGTTGTCAATCCCTTCACGGTCACTTGCAAAGGTGAGATCTGATAGAGATAGATAAATAAAACTAAACAAAAGATAAAATATTTTTGGGTTTTTTGGTTTATAGATCTGAAAGTAAAAGATTGCAAAATAGTAGATTGGTAACTAATATGATGGAAAATAGACCCCGGGGCCATAGGTTTCACTAGAGGCTTCCCTCTTGAAGGCAAATAATACGGTGGGTGAACAAATTACTGTCGATCAATTGATAGAAAAGCACAAAGTTATGACGATATCCAAGGCAATGATTATGTAATATAGGCATCACATCCGTGTCAAGTAGACCGACTCCTGCCTGCATCTACTACTATTAATCCACACATCGACCGACTCATGCCTGCATCTAGAGTATTAAGTTCATGAAGAACAGAGTAACGCTTTAAGTAAGATGACATGATGTAGAGGAATAAACTCAAGATTTATGATGTAAACCCCATCCTTTTATCCTCGATGGCAACAATACAATACGTGCCTCGCTACCCCTACTGTCACTATTGAGGACACCACAAGATTGAACCCAAAGCTAAGCGTTCTCCCATTGCAAGAAAAAACAATCTAGTTGGCCAAACTAAATCGATATTTCGAAGATAATTACAAAGATATCAAATCATGAATATCAGAATTCAGAGAAGATTCAAATAATATTCATAGATAAGCTCATAATAAATCCACAATTCATCGGATCTCTACAAACACACCGCAAAAGAAGATTACATCGAATAGATCTCTAAGAACATCGAGGAGAACATGGTATTGAGAATCAAAGAGATAGAAGAAGCCATCTAGGTACTAGCTATGGACCCATAGGTCTGAGGTAAACTACTCATGCTTCATCAGAAGGCAATAGGGTTGATGTAGATGCCCTCTGTGATCGAATCCCCCTCCGGCAGGATGCTGGAAAAGGCCCCAAGATGTGATCTCATGGAAACAGAAGTTTGTGGCGGTGTAAAAGTGTTTTCGTGGATGCTTTTGGTGGTTTGGGAATATATGTGAATATATAGGAGGCAGAGCTAGGTTAGGGGGTTACCAAGGGGCCCACAAGGTAGGGGGCGCCCTACCCCCTGGGCGCGCCCTCCACCCTTGTCGCCGCCTCGTGGCTCTTTTGACTTGAACTCCAAGTCTCCTGGGTGTCTTGTGGTCCAAGAAAAATCATCTCAAAGGTTTTATTCCATTTGGACTCCGTTTGGTATTCGTTTTCTGCGAAGCTGAAAAACAAGGAAAAACATAAACTGGCACTGGGCTCTAGGTTAATATGTTAGTCCCAAAATAATATAAAATAGCATACTAATGCATATAAAACATCCAAAACAAATAATATAATAGCATGGAACAATAAAAAAATATAGATACGTTGGAGACGTATCAATAGGTTAGTCCCAAATAATGTTATAAAATAGCATAAAAATGCACATAAAGCATCCAAGATTGATAATATAATAACATGAGACAATAAAAAATTATAGATATGTTGGAGACATATTAGCTATCAAATCTTGCATGACCTTATCATCAAAGAGATTGTCGCGCCATGGACACCATTCTTAGGGTCAAAATTAAGTTCCCAGGAGGTTTCATAGGTGAGTTTTTAAGAATTCGAGTAAGATAGGAGGTTTGCAAGAAGTTGAACATATTTATCTCCATCACAAAGAGTGGCAAGAAGGGGTTTTACCAGGTCAAATATGAAAAATACCTGTTTTATGTGGTAATTCTGGTTTAGTTGGACACTAGCATCAAGAATGTGGGTTTGGGGAGCATGATGAAGCAAAGTTAGTATGGGGAGACTTTATATTGGGTTATGAAGGCAGGGGAAGAGGTTGTGCTCATGGTTATGGACGTGGCATGGTAGGGGAGCATGCACCCTTCATGGGTCATGGAAGAGGAGGCTTCGACTTTGTTGAATATAAGTATAATGACCACCCTCAAGGCTATGGTAGAGGTGGTGGTTGTGGGATGTATGAAGATTTGGATATGCTAGATAGGGATTCACTCAGTCGTAAGAGATTGGCGTTTGTGGAGGAGCCAAAAAGGAAAGTTATTGTGTCTAAAGAAGTTCCATCAATGGTGGCTCATATTGTGGGTCAATTTGAAGATGGAGAGAACAAAGGGTGGAACAATGAAGATGAATAGCACCCCAAGGAAGGTGCAACAATAGAAAATGTAGGAAGAAGGATGAGGATGGTGAAAAGCTAACTATATCGGCGACCTTAGACAAGGGGGTTGTCCTTGAAAATGAAAATATTAAGTTGGTCATGCCACGGCCTGTGGCAGGAAATGGTAGTCAGGGAACTTTTGGACGTCCAGAATTAGAGAGGAGTGGATGTTTTATTTTTGTGGGAGACACATCTTGATGAGTGGTCGATCGTTTGACCGTCCAATAACAAGGCTATAGATGGGTTTCAAGGAAGTTGTCCATAGCAAAGGACACATTAATACATGCAAACATTTATAAAGCTCTTGAAGATTGTCACTTAACTGAGTTTAGCCATGTTGGCAATAAATTTACTTGGCAGCGAGGAGCCATATGGGAGAGGCTCGACCCTGCATTAACTAATGGTGGTTGGAACTCAAAATTCCCTAATGCAATACTAGAAAAACATTAGTATAGTCACTGGAACAAGAGGCCCAACTTATGACTCTGGAGGTGCAAAAAATGCAGGATTCACACGGGGCGGTGATTCGCTTCATTTATGCTAGGTGTTTAATAGAGGCCCGCATCAATGATGTTGTTTTAGAGTCTTAGGAGAATTTGAGCCTCGTGTTCAGAAAGTTAATCTAGGGGAGAATACTTGCAACGGTGCATGCACACTTGCACCGATGGGGCAAAGTTGTTTCAAAAAAAATACAAAGAAGAGACTGCATGGGGCAGACATTAGGAATAGTGCAATAGAAGATTATCGTCTGGAAATTTGGAACAACAAGGGGATAGCACGAGGAATTGAAAATGTGTCAGAGGTAAAGGAGATGAATTGGATGTATCGAAGTAGGATTAATTGGCCTCAATTTGGTGGAAAAAAATACAATTTTTTTCATAAATTTCCAAATGCACGTCATCAATGTAATAATATTGAGAATTTAAAGGATGAACATGGCAATTGGCTTGAGGACAATGCTTGCTTAAATCCAATGGTGTCAGACTATTTTGCTAGTCTCTTTACCTCTGAGGTTGATGATGAAAATCCACTATTTTTGAAGGAAGTTATGACACATGTCACGTCTGAGATGAACGATGCCCTTAATAAGTTGTACACAGTGGATGAGGTTAAGAAGGAGGCATTATGTTCCATCATAGACATGCAACCTCCAGGGTTGGATGACCTACATGCAATTTTCTTTAAAAAATTGGCATATATGAGGTGAACTTTTGACGAAGGAGATCCAGGATGATGTTAATGGTAAGTCAATACCTTTTGGGTTGATTGCACATTTATTGTTTTTATTCCAAAGGTGGAGTGCCTCGATGCAATATCTCAATTAGCCTAATTAGTTTATGTAATTTTTTATAAGGTGATTTCCAAGATGACAGAGCTGAGCTTAAAATAAGTGTTGGATGAAATCACATCTTCTGGAAAGTGCTTTTGTTTTCATCGGTGTATGATAACACAAAATATCTTACTTTCCTGTGAAAACATGCATAAAAGGAACGTGAAGAAGGGGAAGAGCTGTTAGTAGGATGGCAATGGGTAACCCGCATACCGAGTGAGTAAAACCCCTATTAGGGTAAGGGTATGGGACAGAAAGTTACCCATGGGTATATGAATAGGGAAATTTCAAACACAACCAGTAGAGCGGATATGGGTATGTGATCATATAACCCATAGCCATGCACCCATGTAAAATGCAACAAGTGGGCATCCCATATAATTTTTTAAGTATTATTACCTACACGTAATGGTGTTGTTTATGAGAATGTGTTTTTATTTATGTTGTGTTGTTGTTTATAAGTTTGTGGTGCTTTTATGATGTGTCATTGTTTATAAATTATGATCATATGTTGTTGTCTAAGAATGTGTTCTACTCAAGTTAGTGTTTTGCAAACATGGGTATTTTTATCCACCGGTAACCGTTTACCCTATTGGGTTGTTACCGTGCGGTAAGGCTACATATGCATAAGGCATACGACATGGTTGAATGGAGATATTTGAGAACTATGTTAATTAGACTAGGATTCCTTTGTCAGCGTAGTCATGGCATGTGCGACTTCAATTAGATATATGGTGCACTTAAATGATCGAGATATAGAAGTTTTATTTGGTTAGTTTTTTTGTCCTCGGGTAACACCCCGTCCCCTGTCGAGCCTCTTCATTATTGGGACCTGCTCCATTGAGGTCCGTTGTCGCTTCTAGCAGGAGTGACATGTGTGGAAACCTAGGGTTTGGTGGTGTTGTTGATAGGTTTTTGATTTGCGATGGGGGTAAGGAAGAACTGAGCCAACAGGCGAGAGAGAGAGAAGCAAACCATTTGAAAATCTTCTTGGAAGACTAAATCTCCATGAGTATGAGGTTGATGACTCCATATGGTAAAACAAGTCATGGATCCGCCCAATAAAGATAAGTGGTTGGCTATAACGAGGGTTCATATGAGAAAGGGATTGATCCCTCATGCTCTTTTCTTTAATATGTGTTTATCATGGAATCCGACAAGTGAGGTCCCTTGGAGGGAAATGAATGATATTTTTTCCCATCCAGTTTGGTTGTCTTAAGGGTTGGAACAAAGCAATGACTATGTGGTATTGGCTTTTCCGAAGCCATGTCGTACTGATGAAGTACTATTATGGTTTTGAGCTAGAATTATGCTGCTTGATCAATTGATGTTTGGGCGCATGTGTTGAAGCTTCCTATCATCAAAGGTATGTGTTGCACCATGTGCACCATTCTTGAGGTTAATATAAAGCTCCTAGTAGATTTGATAGGTGAGTTTGTAAGAATTCAAGTAAGATAGGATGTTAGAAAGAAGCTAAAAAAATCCATCTCTATCATGAAGAGTGGCAAAAGATATTATGAGGTCAAATACAAAAATACATTTTTTACGTGGTAATTATGCTTTACTTGTATACTAGCATCAAGAATTAGAACAAGGAGACTTTATATTGGCTGATGGAGTTAAGGTAAGAGATTGTGGTCACGATTCTAGACGTGGCATGGCAGGGGAACATGCACCCTTTGTAGGTCATGGAATAAGAGCTTTGGATTTGTCGGTCAACAGTATAATGACTACCGTCGAGGCCATGGTAAATGTGGTAGTTGTGGGATGTATGAAGATTTGAAGATGCTAGATAGGGTTTTGTTCAGTTGTAAGAGTTTAGCTTTTGTGGAGGTTCCAGAAGAAAACTTACTCTGTTGAAAGAAGTTACATCAAAGGTGGCTCATATTGCAGGTCAATTCGAAGATGGAGAGAACAAAGGGCACACCACTGAAATTGTGAATAGCACTTCAGGGAAGGTGCAACAAAAGAAAATATATAGAGAGGGATGAGGATGGTGAAATCCTAACTATATCGACAACGTCAGACAAGGGGTTTGACTAGGCACAATTAAACTCTTCAAATTGACATTGCAATGAGCAGCGAAGGTCAGGGTGCTTTTGGGCGTCTAGAAGCAAAGAGGTGAAAATGATTTATATTTTTTGAGACACATCTTGATGAGTGGTCGACTGAATGTTCAAGAAGAAGAGTAAAGCAATGAAATGCATCAATACATGCAAGCATTTATAGAAGCTCTTAAATATTGCACTTAAATGGTTTTATCTATGTTGGCAATAAATTTACTTGGCAAAAAGGCAACATAATAAGGTAGAGGCTTGGCCGTGTATTAAATAATGATGGTTGGAACTCAAAACTCCCTAATGTAACACTAAAAGTATATAGTATATTCACTCGGGCTGTAGACCCACTAGAGGGGGACCCGGTGGGCAAGGTCTGGCAGCTACCATACCTTTAGTCAGTGCTAAATTTGTTTATACCTACTCAGATGCATCTCTCAGCCGGCACGCCCGCTCTCATGTCACATTTCTCAGAAAGAAATGCTAAAAAGTGGGAGAATCTGTTCGTTGCATAATGGGTCACGTTGCACATATTTAGTTGGGCCATGAACCACTAGATCGAGCCAGCGCCTACTGCCCCCAGCACACACACTATGGACACGACGCACACGAACGGGATGCCCAGCATCCCAGCCCACCCCGGGATGCACACGTACGCAGGCATACAACTAGATGCTTCTTTCAAGCTCTCTCAACCCTAGCTAGCATGGCAGCGGCTGAGCAGGATGAGGCGGCGCAGTTGTAGGGGTCGAGCAAGTATGGCAGCTTGGCGGGCGAACGTGGGGATGTAGCGAGCAAGTATGACAGCAAGTGACGATACTGTCAACTACAAATTTAAAAACAATACTTGGAAGTACTTGGTAGTGGCATAGCTCCAAACCAAGCAGGAGTGGAAGTTTCAACATTTCAACATATCCCCCTCATCAAAATCAAGTGAATTCCGAGAAAGAAGAGCATGTGAATAGAAAGGCCGATCACACACCCATTTGGTACATGAGTTGAACAGACAACAATAATCGTTGTCCATGTCCTTCGTTGGCTCGTGGGGCAACCTAGCAGTCGGGTCAACAGAAGGGCCTACCACACACCCCTATGGTACATGACCTAAACTGTCGAAAACATGTACTCCTTTCATAACAACTGAGGGTCGAGACCATTTGAGTTGACCACAGAGTCCAAATACCGGGCAGAGATAATAAATTCTAGTTGGTCCTAGATGAACTATAGCTTCACAGACAAGTGTTTGGGGGCATGAGGGCTGCCTGGCTGGCTATGCCTATGTATGCTTGTATGCAAACCATGCCCGAGTACGAATGGATCGTTGAGTCCTAGAGACACCTTGGCAGATGCTTGCTCCCGTGGTAGTTGTTGGGATTTCCCCAAGCGTAAGGGTGAAGCAGAACTGTAGCACGTATTTCCTTCAGTTAGAGAACTAAGCATTGGAAATATGCACTATAGGCAATAATATTTGTATTATTATATTTCTGTATTCATAATTTAAGAGTTTGTATTCTATGCTATAACTGCTATGATCCCAGAATATGCCATTCAGTAGAAAACTCATATGCCTGTGTGGAATGATAAACTGTTAAATAAAAGGTTCCTAGTGTTGCCTCTAGGACTGGCTCAAGTGTTGTTTGTGATCATGTTTTCCGGATCTTATGATATCGTTAAGTGTAACAATGATCCTAAAACAACATTGAGAATATGACGTTGGAAGAATGATCATATTGAATTGACCCAAACTTGTCTATTATGAATTGAGTTAATACCGTCCATAATAAATTGTAATAAAACAGTGTTAACATGTGTTTTTACTCCTTAGAGCATGAGAACATCATAGTCACTGTACCGTGGGCTTTGGGGTTTCTCAAATGTCACATGTAACACTGTGATCATAACGACAACTTACAGGTGCATCAGAAAGTTTGACAAGGGACTAGATAGCTCAAGAGTGGGATTTACTCTTTCGACATTGGATAGATATTCCTAGGGCCCTCTCGGTGTGACGATATCCATCATCATCTGTCCAGACGCAGGTAACTTCATCACGGGGATGCCGGAACATGACCAGGGGAAAGAAGAACAAAACCGGTAACGAGGATATCGGTAGAGTGAGCATGTGATGAGTCAGGAGGATACCGATGCATTCCATGTTTTGTGGAGTATCGCCAAGCAAAGGGAACATCACATGATAACCGAAGGTTCGTTCAAATATCATTCATGTGCTCATAGGGATTGATATGGACATGCACGGTTCCGCTGTCGGTCATTGAACAAAGGGGTTTCATTCATGTGTATGAGTTATCGAACCTACGAGGTCACATGCTTAAGGAAATCATGATCTGCGGAGTGTAAGTAGGATGGGAGTGATGAGAAAATATTTGTGTAATTGTTTCATTAATATTCGGAATAGTTCTAAGAGGATCCAGAAGCATTTCAGAGTCACCGGAAGGGTTTCATGGAGTATCAGGTGATACCAGGTATTACCGATGAATATATATAGGTAGAAAATGTTTTCGGGGCTGCTAAATTATATATAAAAGGGTCTGGAAATATTTAAAACACTTATATTTAATATAATATCAATGGGCCTAAAAAGGCCAAGTTGTGGAAAGCCACTTGGGGCACCAAGGCCCAAGTGGGGGAGGCACCCCCTTTGCCATGGAAGGAGACAGAATTGGAGGGGGAGGAGGATTCCTCCTCCCCTCCCTTGTCTGACGCCCCAAGGAGGGACCTTCCCTCCTTGGTGGCTTCCTTCTCCCTCCCCTCCAACTTATATATACTAGGGGGTTTTGCTCTTTGCAATATACAAGTTTTGGATCCTCCTCTAGTTCTTCTAGTTCTAGTTGGTCCTAGTTAACTAATTAGAGCTAGGTGTAGTTCCTCTAATCCTCATAATTAGAAGCCTAGTGTTGTTCTAATTTCCTCCCTCTAATTCTCTAGCGACAATTAGCTCTGGACAACAAAGCACTACCGGATCGTGAAAGCTACACACTTTTCAACCAAGTAGAGTGGTCGTGCCTTCGGTATTTTATTCGAGGTAATTGTCGGGACCCCGATCCTAAGTCACACTGATCTAGCATGTAACACATCATATCACTTTACGGCCTCACGCACGGTATCCCCATGGGTGCCACCTTACCTGGCCCAGGACCGTTTGCGCCTTTTGGCTTACGTATATGATAGTGTTGCTAGCATCCATATGACAGAGAACCCGGGCCAACATGACTAGTCGTAAACCCAAGGTGGCACTAACTTACAGGGACAGGCATACATGACCCAACAATGCATGTGTCCGTCATCAACGTATGAACCCAAGTCGTAGCAAGCTACAAGGACTTAAAGGAACAACGCATGACATTTCCCCGAAGGGACAGACACAGGAGCAAAGAAGGACACATGCCGATCATGCCATGTGTTCCGGAGCAGTAGCAAGCTACCATGGCTCAGTGGAAGCACTAGGAGACATTTCCCCATAAGAGAGGCTACCAAGAATAAACAACTAGATTGTCGGATCCCACACATACCAAGCATTTCAAAATCATACACACAATATGCTTGATATGTGCAAATACAACATGGCATCACAACAAAACTCTACGACTCAGAGTATTTATTCAGAAGGCTCTGAATAGTCATACATAGTAAGAATTACAATCATGGGTCACATGACCGAACATACAGAGCATACAACAATGAAAGCATAACATGCCTGAGTACAGACAACTACAAATGAAAAAGACTGGGAAGCCTGACTATCTACAAGACCCTCCCAAGGGTACAAGATTGTAGCTGAGGTAACAAGCTAAACGTCGAAGTCCATGCGGAACTACTAGTGAGACTGAAGTCTCTCTGCGAAACATAAATTAAGCAAACGTGAGTACAAATGTACCCAGCAAGACTTACACCAGAACAAGCTACATATGCATCATAATCAACAGAGGGGTGGTGGAGTTTAACTGTAGCGAGCCAACTTTGACTCAGTGGCTATCCAGTACTACGACAGCTGGTAACTCTTTTGAGGTGGTGCACACGAGTCCACATATTCACCATATCAATACACCACTATGGAGCAGCTCCCGTCTCCCTACGAGAAGGCCATCCATAGCACTCATGCTTATCCTGCGCATTTTAGAGTATCCACTTTCACTTGTCTATGAACTGTATAAGCAACCCAGTAGACCTTTACTACGGACGCAGCTATTCGAATAGATCATGTTAACCCTGCAGGGGTGTACTTCTTCACACACACTCTCGCCACTTACTGCCATGTATACGTCATGTATCTCGGCAACCTTCAAGCGGAAGCCTGGCGAGGGTGTCTGTGACGCCCCGAAACCGATGCTCGAGAAGACTTCCTTATGTTCCGGGTTTCGCCGTGTGTTTCATTTGTGCCTGCCTTTTTTATTTTTGCATTGCATCATGTCATCATGCCATCATCTCATAAATCTTTTGCAACTCAACTAAATAAATTGCATGGATCTTCGGTCCATTTAAATCGAGGGAATTCACATGGTGAGTTCTCTTTATAACATATCCTCCCAATATTGGGGAGCTATATTAAAATATTCCATTCGTGTGGAATTACCTTGACACACTTGCAAAATAATTCCCCATGCCTTTGTCCCATGCATCATCTCCTCCTCCTTCCTTCTTCTTTCTTTCATTTTGGCAAGTGTCCTTTTCTCCTCATCCATAAATGTTCATTCTTTTCCTGATGCTAGTTCTCCATGCCTAAACCCTCTCTGTCAAATTTCAAATCCTTTGGAGTTGTTTTGGTTAGGTTCAAAAATGCCTCAAGTTTGAATCATATTTAAACTTGTTTTATTTTTCTACCTCTAAAAATGTCCAAACCAATTTTATCAAATAGGGCATGAATTCAAGGTCATGAGGGTATTCTTATATTTCTCATACAGCTCTCCTTTTCCCCTGTGATTTTCTCTTTATTATCTGCTTGAAGAAAAATAGAGAAAGAGGAAACACCAGCTTCGGGCCAGCCGCAGCCCACCTGGGCCTCTCCATCCCGACCGGCCTGTTGGACCTCCTCCCAACCGGGCCTCCCGCGCCGGCCCATCTAATCCTAACCCTAGCCCCGACCCTCTTCTCTCTATCTCTCCCTTATGTTTCCCCTCGCGCCGCCAGGAGGCAGCGAGCGCGTGCCAGCGCCGTCCCTACGCTGCTCACCTCTGCTCGATCACCCTCATCTCGCCCCTCACCCTCTCCCCTCGCGCTGGCAGTCCCAGCGCCACATCTTCCTCGTCTCCAAACTTCTCGCGCCCGAACCCCATGGCCCGACGCTCGCAACTCCTTCCTCCACCACCGCTGGTCTGCTACCCACCTACTCGACCCGCCACCAGGACTCACTGCTCCGCCGCCCCTCTACTCATGCTTCCTCTCCAGTAGGCCGCCGCCCTGCGCGCGCGATCAGGAATGCGCCTCCCTCCTCCCGCATGCCTCCCTCTCCTACAAGGCCGCCCGCCGCAGCACCGACCTCGCGGCGTCCTTATAGCTGCGTCCGCTCGCCGGCCATCTCGGCCTTCTCGCTACTGCTACCTCCTTCGCCTCAACCTGCCGGAGATCGCGCGTGCCACTGCAAGTCCCTCGTTCCTCGTTCGTGTCGGCCACCAGAGCTGTTGCTGGCCGACGCCTCCAACGTGCGCCTGAGTCTCCTCGAGAACCTCCCTGCCTTATACGGCTGTCGCGTCGTCATGCTCCAGTGCCGTCTCGAGCTCATCATCCTCGACCTCCATGCCGTCCCGGAGTCTCTTGTCGTCGCTGCACGGTCCAGCCTCCGGCCGTCGTCGCCACCATGGCTTCCTGACCTCTTCACAGCACGCGTGCCGCAACTGCCTAGCGCCGTTGACGTCAAGACCATGGACACAACAACCGTGGGTGCCAAGTTCCCCTTCCGGAGTCATCAAGTGCATGAGGACCGCGATCCCGAGAACGACTACTACACCGGAACGCCAAGTACATGGATACACCAAGTTCTTCTCCGATACGTGTACGACAAGACGCGGGAGATCGACTTCATGGACCGACAAGTCACACGACGACCGTTGTCCACCAAGTACCCCTTCGGAGCGTCAAGTTTGACTACCATCGCCGAGATCGCGAGAACCTCTACTTCCCCTTAAAACATGTACCACGACCGTCGCTGAAGACCCCGTGGATGTCAAGTTCCGTATCGTGACCCCGAACATCTACGGACATGAACGACTACTTCCTCTTGGACTCTTGAACCACTACTTCCACTACGACATGAGTACAACTACTACCTTTACGAATGTGGCGAGAACGCCTACTTCCGCTATGAACTTGACCCGTTCCGAAAAGGCACGCTTCGAAGGTATAACCCCGAGACGACCACCCGTGGACCGTATGCATGAGCTGTATGAGATGCATGTTGGTTGTTGTAATCCACCTGTGGACGTTAGTTGTTCCCTCGTTTGACACCGTCATCAACTCATGGGACACCCGGTATCCGGGAGCGCCCCACCATCTTTTGCACGCATTCTCACACTTCTCCTTTGCATCGGTATCTCAATCGAGTTACCGGAACCGGAACGTTGCTGTGGCACCGTTTTCGTTATCGTTGCCGTGGCACCCCTTTCCTTTCCACCACGGGGACAAATGCTTCATAATGCTCTTGTCAACTTTTAATAAAAATTGCATAAACTTGTTCCTGTCATCCGCATCGTGATAACAATAATTAAAATGTTTAAATTGTTGTTGCAATAAATTACTAATGCATATGGGGATTTACCGGATTCGTTATTTGTTATATCTGGCCCCATTTAAATTGTTTAGATGGTATAGTTTTGTTATGCTTCACCTCTTGCCATGTTAACCAACATTTAATATTGTTGAGTACCTAACCGAGAGTGAACTAAATAATTGATGTGGTGTTCCGTCAATATGCAACGGAGTTGCATATCGAGCTCCACTTAATTTGTAGGATTGCTTGTGCACTTTGCCATGCCATGCTTCATTAAACCGAACATGCATCATACTTGATTGTGCATCATGCCATGATTATGTGGTGGTTGTTTACTATGTGGTTTGCTTCTTTCCGGTGTTGATTCTTCGGGTTAGTTCCGATAACGTCGCGTTTGTGAGGATCCGTTCGACTACGCCGGTTTGCCTTCTTCATGGACTCGTTCTTCTTCCTTGCGGGATCTCAGGCAAGATGACCATACCCTCAAAATCACTTCTATCTTTGCTTGCTAGTTGCTCGCTCTATTGCTATGCCTATGCCTCGATACCTACCACATGCTTTAACATGCCTCCCATATTGCCATGTCAAGCCTCTAACCCACCTTTCCTAGCAAACCGTTGTTTGGCTATGTTACCACTTTGCTCAGCCCCTCTTATAGCGTTGTTAGTTGCAGGTGAAGAAGGAGTTTGTTTCTTGTTGGAACATGGATTTTGTTGGGATATCACAATATATCTTGTTTAATTAATGCATCTATATACTTGGTAAAGGGTGGAAGGCTCGGCCTTATGCCTGGTGTTTTGTTGCACTCTTGCCGCCCTAGTTTCCATCATACCGGTGTTATGTTCCTTAATTTTGCGTTCCTTACGCGGTTGGGTTATAATGGGAACCCCTTGACAGTTCGCTTTGAATAAAACTCCTCCAGCAAGGCCCAACCTTGGTTTTACCATTTGCACTAACAACCTATCACCTTCCCTTGGGTTCTGCAGAATCAAGGGTCATCTTTATTTTAACCCCCGGGCCAGTGCTTGTCTAACTGTTGGTCCGAACCTGTCAGCCACCGGTGGCCACCAGGGGCAACTCTGGGCTGGCCTACCAGAAGTTTGGACAATCCGGTGTTGCCCCGAGAACGAGATATGTGCAGCTCCTATCAGGATGTTGGCACATCGGGCGGCTTCGCTGGTCTTGTTTTACCATTGTCGAAATGTCTTGTAACCGGGATTCCGAGTCTGATTGGGTCTTCCTGGGAGAAGGAATATCCTTCGTTGACCGTGAGAGCTTGTGATGGGCTAAGTTGGGACACCCCTGTAGGGTTTTGAACTTTCGAAAGCCGTGCCCGCGGTTATGGGCAGATGGGAATTTGGTAATGTCCGGTTGTAGAGAACTTGACACTTAACTTAAATTAAATGCATCAACCGCGTCTGTAGCCGTGATGGTCTCTTCTCGGTGGAGTCTGGGAAGTGAACACGGTTCTTGTGTTATGCTTGAACATAAGTAGTCTCAGGATCACTTCTTGATCACTTCTAGTTCACGATCGTTGCATTGCTTCTCTTCTCGCTCCTATTTGCGTATGTTAGCCACCATATATGCTTAGTGCTTGCTGCAGCTCCACCTCACTACCCTATCATACCCATAAGCTTAAATAGTCTTGGTCTCGTGGGTGTGAGATTGCTGAGTCCTCGTGGCTCACAGATACTTCCAAACAGTTGCAGGTGCCGATGATAACCGTGCAGGTGACGCAACTGAGCTCAAGGAGGAGCTCGATGAAGATCGTGTTCGTTGTGTTGTTTCGTTTCCAGTTGATCAGTAGTGGAGCCCAGTCGGGGCGATAGGGGATCTATTGCACTAGGGGTTGTCTTTCTTTATTTGGTTCCGTAGTCGGACCTTGATTGTATTCTGGATGATGTCATGCTATAATCTTGTATTGTGTGAAGTGGCGATTGTCAGCCAACTCTTTATCCCTTTCTATTCAGTACATGGGATGTCTAAAGGTTACCCCTCTTGCGACATGCCTACTATGCGGTTATGCCTCTAAGTCGTGCTCCGACACGTGGGAGATATAGCCGCATCATGGGTGTTACAAGTTGGTAATCAGAGCCTTCCCCGACTTAGGAGCCCGCTGCTAGATTGAATCGTTGGCGTTGTTGAGTCTAGAAAAATGTTTTGAGTCTTATAGGATTATATATATCGGAGAGTAGGATTCTTTTTACTCCTCAGTCCCTTCGTCGCTCTAGTGAGGCTTCCTGACGTATAGTTTTGACTCTTCTCTTCTCAAATTTCATGGAATTTTTTTAGGATCACGCGGGTATCTTGGAATCATTTCGATGGTTTTGTGACGAGAACATTGTTCTTGGTGCCTCCTAACATTTAGGGGTTGTGGCAGTGTCCCAGGGAGTTGAGCTCCGAGGTGTTGTCGTCACAATTTTATCGTTGCAGTTCTGGAATACCTGAGTTTTGCCGACATCGAAAATCTCTTTTATGCAGTTGTTGGTGAGATAACCTCGACGCCACCCAGTACTGGGGCGGGAGTTTGGGAGTATTGCCATAACTCGTATAACGGATGCTTTTCGAAGGTTGAGGTAAATGATTTCCGAAGGTTTCTTGGTTATGTATTGAAGGATGGATACAGCTGGATGTAGGATTTGCTAGTTTTGGGTGAGATATTATGCTTCTCCTATATTCCCAACACCTGATTGCATAACCGAAAAGTTTCAGGAGTTTATAAGTGGGAATTCAAGTAGCTCCTAGGATATCTTTCCGACAGATGCATGATATGAGATTGGGGTTCGACGTCTAGTGGTCCACCTATCCACGGTTGGTTTTACAGTTGTCTCGTTGTGTCTTAAACATTCCTTGGCTATGCTGACTCAGGGACGCTTCGTATGTCATGTGATCTGCCTTGTACATGATGGTGCTGTATGATCGAGCCTGTGTGGGCCCCACCATGAAAACTTCGGACGAAATCTCTATTATATGTTTGTTCCGGCTTATTCTGCAAGCCAATCCTTTGTTTTGTTTTTGTTGTGGTATTCAAGTTGCTTTGAAGTCAAATGTTGATTCCATACCTTCCCTAAGCGGTGTTCTCATATTTCTATGTGAACATTAATCCTTCTTATTTATCGAGATTGTCATCCCAATTCTATTTTCAACCAGCGTGTTTCTCTTCAAGTAAATCTGATCATTTCAACATCCGCAAGATCAACTCTAAGTTTTCTCAACGGTGTTTGCTTCATCCGTTCCAAGTTGTCTTTGTTTTTTTCCCACCCTCCCACCCTTTTTGTTTCTTCGAGGACTAAGATTTCTTAATCAAGTATCCATCTTATTGATGTGAAGTCTCTTCATTCTTTCATTTCAATGTTCTTATTTGGTGATTCTCAGGAAGACTCTAACGGAGACTCAAGTTCATCATTCTTCGTTCTTTTCCTTCTCCGGTGGTTTCAATGCAAGCTTTCGGTGTTGATCATATCTTTTTCTTTGGTTCGCATGATTTCCATGTTGGAAGTACTTATCGAAGACTCTCTTAATCATTCACTTTTCGCTATTCATGTGTTCGGGAGTGCTGAGGATATCTAAGAAGGCTCATCTTTTCATTCAAGATCCATTCAAACCTATCTCGAGGTTGTTATCTTATTCAAGCCATTTAACTCAACCGGCGCAATCTATCTTTTAAATCGCTCAACGGTGTTTCTTTTGAGTGGGCCCTAACCCACAGGTCTTTTTCCTAGGATCTTACCTGACTCTTCTAATTTTCCTGGAGCTACCCTCAAATTCTTTCAAAGTTTGACGTAAGAATGAATTGTCATCAGTCATATGTATTTCTCTAAGAGCTTGCAATTTCTTTTCGTCGTTGGTTCAACCTTTCTAATTTTTATTCGGGAGTGCCTCAACAATTCATGGTGGTGTTTCTCGTCGTCATTCTCAGACTTCGAAGATCGAAGAAGAGTTTCTCGGCAATCTTATCCGCTCTCTCAAAGAGTCGTGTTTCTAGTTTGAGGCCATCCTCTCATAATTGTTTTTGATTGTGAGAATTCTTTTCACCCATCCAGAGCAATTCAGGAGTCTTTTCAGTTTGATTCTCCGGAGCCCATCATCTCAGAATTATTTTTGATTGTGAGAATTCTTTTCAACAATTCATGGTGGTGTTTCTCGTCGTCATTCTCAGACTTCGAAGATCGAAGAAGAGTTTCTCTGCAATCTTATCCGCTCTCTCAAAGGGTCGTGGTTCTAGTTTGAGGCCATCCTCTCATAATTGTTTTTCATTGTGAGAATTCTTTTCACCCATCCAGAGCAATTCAGGAGTCTTTTCAGTTTGATTCTCCGGAGCCCATCATCTCAGAATTATTCATTCTCATCTTTCAGCTCTCGTTCTCCAAATCTTACCGGTGCATCGTTCAAGTGTTCTCTAATCAGCTCGTGATCTCTTCATTCTCTTGTATCAATTTCCCTCAAGTATCTTCATTCGTTCTCAATTTCTTACCGGTGATTCATCCCTTTACTTCATTCATTTCTAATTCTTACGGTGGTTCATTCAAGATTCCTTTCCTCTTGGTATCATATCGATTTATTCGTTGTTTCAATCCTAACGGTGGTTCGTTGAAGACCTTCTCAAGTTGCGCTAAATCTATCTTCATCCTCTCTACGAGTATAAGTAGTATGTCATATCCACTGATTGTCATCAATTTAAATTGGTGAAGGATAAGCATAATGTAATTCTTATTCTTGTTTCATCCAAGTGATTAATTCCTTCTTCCGAAGTTCGTTCATGATATTTTTTTTCGGTTCGAGATGCTTTATCTTTCTTCCGGAGTTCCAAGTTTTTCCGCATTATCTCGTCGAAGCTCCATCTAATCATTGCAAGGCTTCAATCTTATTCTTTTCATCCTTCTTTTCGTTTGATCATCCTTTTGTTACCGAAGTTCTTCATGGAGGCTCTACATGATGGCTCATCAAGGATTTAATTCCTTCTCGAAGTGTCCATCGAGATTTTTTTTCAAAGGAGCTCAAGTATTCTTCATCTTGCATTCCGGAGTGCAGTTCTTCCTATCTAATCTTTTGAGGTGGTGTTATGTCATTCTTGTCAATTTGAGTTCGTGTTTCATGATTCACATCTTGTCAAGAATGAGATATTTTAAATCCACCAATCTCTTCATTGGAATTATCTTGGGTTATATTACACCTAAAGCCTTCCCTAAGGATTGTTGCTATTTATGGTGCTCATAAGTGACCCAAGTTCTTCATTTATCCACCCGATGAAATAAGCTTCTCGTCTCCTTGTTTATATCAATCCAATTTGTCATTTCTGTTAGTGGCAGAATTTCACCTCACAATTTCAAGACGTTTTCTATAAGGCCACTACAAGCTTATTCTTTTGTTGTTGATTTTCCAACAACTCCGTTCAACCCTTCTTTGCAGGAAGGCTCCTTCATGTTCATTCATGGTGGAAGTTGATGTTCTCTTCTCCATTCTTTCATTTCACTCATTTGTTTTGAAGGCATTGTGATGTAACTCTCTTCGACCCATCATCTTGTTTTGTCAAGATCATGTTCTTTCCTTTGCTTATCCATTCAACCGGAGTGTCGTCCCCTCTTTTCAAGTTCTTCCCATTTTGTCAAGTTTTGCCTCCCTTCTCAGTCGGAGTGCTGTCCAATTTATATCATTCTTATTCCTTCTCTATCTTGTTTAATCGGAGTGTTGTGTCTATCATTCCTCTTCTAACCGGTGTCTCATCCAAGTGCTTTCATTTTGCCAAGTGCGTATTATTGCCTTCCATTTCCAACCGGAGTGCTGTCCGAATTAGTTCTCCTCTTTTCTAACGGAGTGTTTTCAACTTTGTTCATCTCTGTTGTATTCTTTCTTTCCAGTTGTTCAGCCTCTCAAGGTTCGTTGGTTTCACTCGTTTGTCAAAGAAGCAACTTAGTTTTACCTCTTCCCCTTCCTCTTTCGTTTTCCCCGATGCCATCCTAGATCTCGGGACGAGATCCTCTCGTAGTGGTGGAGTGTTGTGACGCCCCGAGACCGATGCTCGAGAAGACTTCCTTATGTTCCGGGTTTCGCTGTGTGTTTCATTTGTGCCTGCCTTTTTTATTTTTGCATTGCATCATGTCATCATGCCATCATTTCATAAATCTTTTGCAACTCAACTAAATAAATTGCATGGATCTTCGGTCCATTTAAATCGAGGGAATTCACATGGTGAGTTCTCTTTATAACATATCCTCCCAATATTAGGGAGCTATATTAAAATATTCCATTCGTGTGGAATTACCTTGACACACTTGCAAAATAATCCCCCATGGCTTTGTCCCATGCATCATCTCCTCCTCCTTCCTTCTTCTTTCTTTCATTTTGGCAAGTGTCCTTTTCTCCTCCTAAATGTTCATTCTTTTCCCGATGCTAGTTCTCCATGCCTAAACCCTCTCTGTCAAATTTCAAATCCTTTGGAGTTGTTTTGGTTAGGTTAAAAAATGCCTCAAGTTCAAATCATATTTAAACTTGTTTTATTTTTCTACCTCTAAAAATGTCCAAACCAGTTCTATCAAATAGGGCATGAATTCAATGTCATGAGGATATTCTTATATTTCTCATACACCTCTCCTTTTCCCTTGTGATTTTCTTTTTATTATCTGCTTGAAGAAAAATAGAGAAAGAGGAAACAGCAGCTTCGGGCCAGCAGCAGCCCACCTGGGCCTCTCCATCCCCATCGGCCTGTTGGACCTACTCCCAACTGGGCCTCCCGCGCCGGCCCATCTAATCCTAACCCTAGCCCCGACCCTCTTCTCTCTATCTCTCCCTTCTGTTTCCCCTCGCGCCGCCAGGAGGCAGCGAGCGCGTGCCAACGCCTATCCCTACGCTGCTCACCTCTGCTCGATCACCCTCATCTCGCCCCTCACCCTCCCCCTTCGTGCTGCCAGTCCCAGCGCCACATCTCCCTCGTCTCCCAACTTCTCGAGCCCGAACCCCATGGCCCAGTGCTCGCAACTCCTTCCTCCACCACCGCTGGTCTGCTACCCACCTCCTCGACCCGCCACCAGGACTCGCTGCTCCGCCGCCCCTCTACTCATGCTTCCTCTCTAGTAGGCCGCCGCCCTGCGTGCGTGATCAGGCATGCGCCTCCCTCCTCCCGCGTGCCTCCCTCTCCTGCAAGGCCGCCCGCCGCAGCGCCGACCTCGCGCCGTCCTTACAGCTGCGTCCGCTCGCCGCCCGTCCCGGCCTTCTCGCTGTTGCTACCTCCTTCGCCTCAACCTGCCAGAGATCGCACGTGCCGCTGCAAGTCCCTCGTTCGTGCCGGCCACCAGAGCTGTTGCTGGCCGACGCCTCCGACGTGCTCCTGAGTCTCCTTGAGCACCTCCCTGCCTTGTCCGGCTGTCACGTCGTTATGCTCCAGCGCCGTCTCGAGCTCATCATCCTCGACATGGTCCAGCCTCCGGCCGTCGTCGCCACCATGGCTTCCTGACCTCTTCACAGCACGCGTGCCGCAGCTGCCTAGCGCTGTTGACGTCAAGACCGTGGACACAACAACCGTGGGTGCCAAGTTCCCCTTCCGGAGTCGTCAAGTGCATGAGGACCCTGATCCCGAGAACGACTACTACACCGAACGCCAAGTACATGGATACACCAAGTTCTTCTCCAATACGTGTACGACAAGACGCGGGAGATCGACTTCATGGATCGACAAGTCACACGATGACCGTTGTCCGCCAAGTACCCCTTCGGAGCGTCAAGTTTGACTACCATCGCCGAGATCGCGAGAACCTCTACTTCCCCTTCAAAACATGTACCACAACCGTCGCTGAAGACCCTGTGGACATCAAGTTCCGTATCATGACCCCGAACATCTACGGACATGAATGACTACTTCCTCTTCGACTCTTGAACCACTACTTCCAGTACGGCATGAGTACAACTACTACTTTTACGAACGTGGCGAGAACGCCTACTTCCGCTATGAACTTGATCCGTTCCGAAAAGGCACGCTTCGAAGGTATAACCCCGAGATGACCACCCGTGGACCGTATGCATGAGCTATATGAGATGCATGTTGGTTGTTGTAATCCGCCCGTGGATGTTAGTTGTTCCCTCGTTTGACATCGTCATCGACTCATGGGACACCCGGTATCCGGGAGTGTCCCACCATCTTTTGCACACATCCGCACACTTCTCCTTTGCATCGGTTTCTCAATCGAGTTACCGGAACCGGAACGTTGCCGTGGCACCGTTTTCGTTATCGTTGCCGTGGCACCCCTTTCCTTTCCACCATGGGGACAAATGCTTCATAATGCTCTTGTCAACTTTTAATAAAAATTGCATAAACTTGTTCATGTCATCCACATCATGATAACAACAATTAAAATGTTTAAATTGTTGTTGCAATAAATTACTAATGCATATGGGGATTTACCGGATTCGTTATTTGTTATATCCGGCCCCATTTAAATTGTTTAGATGGTATAGTTTTGTTATGCTTCACCTCTTGCCATGTTAACCAATATTTAATATTGTTGAGTACCTAACCGAGAGTGAACTAAATAATTGATGTGGTGTTCCGTCAATATGCAACGGAGTTTCATATCGAGCTCCACTTAATTTGTAGGATTGCTTGTGCACTTTGCCATGCCATGCTTCATTAAACCGGACATGCATCATACTTGATTGTGCATCATGCCATGATTATGTGGTGGTTGTTTACTATGTGGTTTGCTTCTTTCCGGTGTTGCTTCTTCGGGTTAGTTCTGATAGCGTCGCGTTTGTGAGGATCCGTTCGACTATGCCCGTTTGCCTTCTTCATGGACTCATTCTTCTTCCTTGCGGGATCTCAGGCAAGATGACCATACCCTCGAAATCACTTCTATCTTTGCTTGCTAGTTGCTCGCTCTATTGCTATGCCTATGCCTCGATACCTACCACATGCTTTAACATGCCTCCCATATTGCCATGTCAAGCCTCTAACCCACCTTTCCTAGCAAACCGTTGTTTGGCTATGTTACCGCTTTGCTCAGCTCCTCTTATAGCGTTGTTAGTTGTAGGTGAAGAAGGAGTTTGTTTCTTATTGGAACATGGATTTTGTTGGGATATCACAATATATCTTGTTTAATTAATGCATCTATATACTTGGTAAAGGGTGGAAGGCTCGGCCTTATGCCTGGTGTTTTGTTCCACTCTTGCCGCCCTAGTTTCCGTCATACCGGTGTTATGTTCCTTGATTTTGCATTGCTTATGCAGTTGGGTTATAATGGGAACCCCTTGACAGTTCGCTTTGAATAAAACTCCTCCATCAAGGCCCAACCTTGGTTTTACCATTTGCACTAACAACCTATCACCTTCCCTTGGGTTCTGCAGACTCAAGGGTCATCTTTATTTTAACCCCCGAGCCAGTGCTTGTCTAACTGTTGGTCCAAACCTGTCAGCCACCGGTGGCCACCAGGGGCAACTCTGGGCTGGCCTACCGGAAGTTTGGACAATCCGGTGTTGCCCTGAGAACGAGATATGTGCAGCTCCTATCAGGATGTCGGCACATCGGGCGGCTTTGCTGGTCTTGTTTTACCATTGTCGAAATGTCTTGTAACCGAGATTCCGAGTCTGATCGGGTCTTCCTGGGAGAAGGAATATCCTTCGTTGACCATGAGAGCTTGTGATGGGCTAAGTTGGGACACCCCTGCAGGGTTTTGAACTTTCGAAAGCCGTGCCCACGGTTATGGGCAGATGGGAATTTGTTAATGTCCGGTTGTAGAGAACTTGACACTTAACTTAATTAAAATGCATCAACCGCGTGTGTAGCCGTGATGGTCGCTTCTCGGTGGAGTCTGGGAAGTGAACATGGTTCTTGTGTTATGCTTGAACGTAAGTAGTCTCCGGATCACTTCTTGATCACTTCTAGTTCACGATCGTTGCATTGCTTCTCTTCTCACTCCTATTTGCGTATGTTAGCCACCATATATGCTTAGTGCTTGCTGCAGCTCCACCTCACTACCCTATCATACCCATAAGCTTAAATAGTCTTGATCTCGCGGGTGTGAGATTGCTGAGTCCTCGTGGCTCACAGACACTTCCAAACAGTTGCAGGTGCCGATGATAACCGTACAGGTGACGCAACTGAGCTCAAGGAGGAGCTCGATGAAGATCGTGTTCATTGTGTTGTTTCGTTTCCAGTTGATCAGTAGTGGAGCCCAGTCGGGGCGATCGGGGATCTATTGCATTAGGGGTTGTCTTTCTTTATTTGGTTCCGTAGTCGGACCTTGATTGTATTCTGGATGATGTCATGCTATATTCTTGTATTGTGTGAAGTGGTGATTGTAAGCCAACTCTTTATCCCTTTCTATTCAGTACATGGGATGTGTAAAGATTACCCCTCTTGCGACATGCCTACTATGCGGTTATGCCTCTAAGTCGTGCTCCGACACGTGGGAGATATAGCCGCATCGTGGGTGTTACAGTGTCGGTCATGACCTGACTAACCACGCAATACTCTAGTCTAGGTTTATCGCCTATTCAGGTTCCATCCGCAAGGGAGTCCGGCCGAGGTTTCCATCACAGCCCCAAACGATGTGAGCGGGGTTGCCAAGCCCACCATCCAGGTGCCACTTGGTACACCGTGCCACTGCACCTAGTCTCTCCCAAGCCCACCTGTACCAGGTGCCACTTGGTAGATGATACGTCTCCAACGTATCTATAGTTTTTGATTGTTCCATGCTATTATATTATCAACCTTGGATGTTTTATATGCATTTATATGCTATTTTATATGATTTTTGGGACTAACCTATTAACCTAGAGCCTAGTGCCAGTTTCTGTTTTTTTTCTTGTTTTAGAGTATCTCAGAAAAGAAAAATCAAACGGAGTCCAATTGACCTGAAACTTCACGGAACTTATTTTTGGAACGGAATCAATCCAGGAGACTTGGAGTTTATGTCAGGGAAGCTTCGAGGTGGCCACAAGGCAGGGAGGCACGCCTGCCCCCCTAGGCGCACCCCCACCCTCGTGGGCCCCTCGTGGCTCCCGTCGCCGACTTCTTTCGCCTATATATATCAATATACCCTAGAAACATTGGGGAGCACAATAGATCGGGAGTTCCGTCGCCAGAAGCCTCCGTAGCCACCAAAAACCAATCTAGACCCATTCCGGCACCCTGCCGGAGGGGGGAATCCCTCTCCGATGGCCATCTTCATCATCCCGGCACTGTCCATGACGAGGAGGGAGTAGTACACCCTCGGGGCTGAGGGTATGTACCAGTAGCTATGTGTTTGATCTCTCTCTGTCTCTCGTGTTCTTGAGGTGGTACGATCTTGATGTACCGCGAGCTTTGCTATTATAGTTGGATCTTATGATGTTTCTCCCCCTCTACTCTCTTGTAATGGATTAGGTTTTCCCTTTGAAGTTATCTTATTGGATTGAGTCTTTAAGGATTTGAGAACACTTGATGTATGTCTTGCACGTGCTTATCTGTGGTGACAATGGGATATCACGTGATCCACTTGATGTATGTTTTGGTGATCAACTTGCGAGTTTCGTGACCTCGTGAACTTATGCATAGGGGTTGGCACACGTTTTCGTCTTGACTCTCCATTAGAAACTTTGGGGCACTCTTTGAAGTTCTTTGTGTTGGTTGAATAGATGAATCTGAGATTGTGTGATGCATATCGTATAATCATACCCACAGATACTTGAGGTGACATTGGAGTTTCTAGGTGACATTAGGGTTTTGGTTGATTTGTGTCTTGAGGTGTTATTCTAGTACGAACTCTATGATAGATTGAACGGAAATAATAGCTTCGTGTTATTTTACTACAGACTCTTGAATAGATCGATCAAAAAGGATAACTTTGAGGTGGTTTCATACCCTACCATAATCTCTTCGTTTGTTCTCCTCTATTAGTGACTTTGGAGTGACTCTTTGTTGCATGTTGAGGGATAGTTATCTGATCCAATTATGTTATTATTGTTGAGAGAACTTGCACTAGTGAAAGTATGAACCCTAGGCCTTGTTTCAAAGCATTGCAATACCGTTTGTGCTCACTTTTATCATTAGTTACCTTTCTGTTTTTATATTTTTAGATTACAAAAACCTATATCTACCATCCATATTGCACTTGTATCACCATCTCTTCATCGAACTAGTGCACCTATACAATTTACCATTGTATTGGGTGTGTTGGGGACAGAAGAGACTCTTTGTTATTTGGTTGCAGGGTTGTTTGAGAGAGACCATCTTCATCCTACGCCTCCCACGTATTGATAAACCTTAGGTCATCCACTTGAGGGAAATTTTCTGCTGTCCTACAAACCTCTGCACTTGGAGGCCCAACAACGTCTACAAGAAGAAGGTTGTGTAGTAGACATCAAGCTCTTTTCTGGCGCCGTTGCCGGGGAGGTTAGCGCTTGAAGGTATATATTTAGATCTTGCAATCAGATCTTTTAGTTTCTTGTTTTATCACTAGTTTAGTTTATAAAAGAAAATTATAAAAATATGGAATTAAGGGTACCTCATATGCTTCATCTTTTTAATATCTTTCATGAAAATAAGGATTCCGATAATTGTGCCAAATTGTTAGAAGAAGAATGCATTAGAATGTTTGGCACTAAATCTTTGTATGATGAGCATGATTGCAGTGTTGTTAGTATGAATTCCTTCAATATCTATGATGCTAATGACATGCAAAGCCACAAGCTTGGGGAAGCTATGTTTGATGAAGATGATATTTTTTGTCCCCCAAGTTTTGATGAGAAAATTTATTATGATGATAGCATGCCTCCTATTTATGATGATTATATGGATGAAAGTGGGTTCGGAAGAGTGTCAACTTTAGGAAGGAATTATCCCACTATTTTGGAGGATGTTGAGTCTTATTGTGATAATTATGAAAGTGGATTTGGAGAGGTCATGACTTTATTTAGTGATGAATCCACTATTTCGGAAGAGGTTCCAATTGATTATGAGAACAAAGTTTCTATCTATGATGATTATTGTGATGACATGTATGCTATAAAGAATAATGATAACCATGAAACTTGTCATCATGATTTTAGTTTTCAATTGGATTATGCTTCACATGATAGTTATTTTGTTGAGTTTGCTCCCACTATTATGAATGAGAAGAATTTTGCTTATGTGGAGAGTAATAAAAATTCCATGCTTATGCATCATGAAAATAGTGCTTTATGTGATAGTTATATTGTTGAATTCATTCATGATGCTACTAAAAATTACTATGAGGGAGGAACATATGCTTGTAGGAATTGCAATAATATCAAGTTTCCTCTCTATGTGCTTAAAGTTTTGAAGTTATGCTTGTTTTGCCCTCCTATGGTAGTTGATTATGGTTCCCACAAGTTGTTTGCTCACAAAATCCCTATGCATAGGAAGTGGGTTAGACTTAAATGTGCTAGTCATATTCTTCATGATGCTCTCTTTATGTTTCAATTCTTATCTTTTATGTGAGCATCATTGAAATCATCATGCCTAGCTAGGGGCGTTAAACGATAGCACTTGTTGGGAGGCAACCCAATTTTATTTTAGCTCCTTGCTTTTTGTTCCTGTTTAGTAATAAATTAATCATCTATCTTCTGTTATGATTGTGTTTTTATGTTTTAATTAGTGTTTGTGCCAAGCAAAGCCTTTAGGATCTTCTTGGGTGATTGTTATTTGATCTTGCTGTAAAGAACAGAAAGTATACGCTCACGAGAATAATTTTCATTTTTAACAGAGAGCGATAAAATACCAATTCCAACTTAAGTAGATCAATAAAAAAATTTCCTAGGACTTCCTAATTTCTCAGGATTTTTGGAGTTACAGAAGTATTCGGAACCTACAGATTACTACAGCCTGTTCTGTTTTTGACAGATTCTATTTTCTATGTGTTGTTTGCTTATTTTGATGAATCTATGAGTAGTATCGGAGGGTATGAACCATAGAGAAGTTGGAATACAGTATATATTACACCAATATGAATTTAGAATGAGTTCACAATAGTACCTAAGTATTGATTTATTTTCTTATACTAACGGAGCTTACGAGTTTTCTGTTAAGTTTTGTGTTGTGAAGTTTTCAAGTTTTGGGTAAAGATTCGTTGGACTATGGAATAAGGAGTGGCAAGAGCCTAAGATTGGGTATTCCCAAGGCACCCCAAGGCAATATTCAAGGACAACCAAGAGCCTAAGCTTGGGGATGCCCCGGAAGGCATCCCCTCTTTCATCTTCGTTCATCGGTAACTTTACTTGGAGCTATATTTTTATTCACCACATGATATGTGTTTTTCTTGGAGCATCAATTTATTTTTTTAGGATTTTCTTTCTGTTATTAACAATGTTTTGAATCTTTTATTTCAATAAAATTGGCATTGATAGCCTTTACTATGCCTATTTTACAAGTCCACATGTTGCTGTTTGAAAACAGAAAGTTTACCGCTGTTGCAAAAATTCCCTATAAAAGTCAGAATGTGATAAAATGTTGAAACCTTTTGCATAATAAGCTCTGATAAATTTACTACAGTGGGAATTTTCTTTCATAATTTTTGGAGGTATGGGAGTATGGATCTTGCTGCACTCTTTACAGACTGTCCTGTTTAGGCAGATTGCTGTTATGTTTGCATTGTTTGCATATGTTTGCTTTTTTAATGATTCTATTTGAGGATAGGAATATTAAATATGAAGAGGAATTTAGTATGAAATGTTGAATAATAATTTTAGTGATTTTATACAGTAGAGTATGATAAGGTTTTTGCATTGGTTTATACTAACTTATCTCACGAGTCCTTGTTGAGTTTTGTGTGGATGAAGCTTTTGAGATTTAGGGAGACCGTGATATGAGAGGAATTAAGGAGACACAAAAGCTCAAGCTTGGGGATGCCCAAGGAATACCAAGATAATATTTCAAAAAGTCTCAAGCGTCTAAGCTTGGGGATGCCCCGGTTGGCATCCCACCTTTCTTCTTCAACAACTATCGGTTAGTTTCGGTTGATCCTATGTTTTTGCTTCTTCACATGATGTTTGCCATTCTTAGAATGTAATTTTACTTTGTTTTGCTTGCTGTTTGAATAAAATATCAAGATCTGAAATTATTAAATGGGAGAGTCTTCATATAGTTGCATAACTATTCAACTACTCATTGATCTTCACTTATATCTTTTGGAGTAGTTTGTCATTTGCTCTAGTGCTTCACTTATATATTTTAGAGCACGGTGGTGGTTTTATTATATAGAAATAATTGATCTCTCATGCTTCACTTATATTATTTTGAGAGTCCTTTAGAACAGCATGGTTATTTGCTTTTGATATAATAAAAACTTTCATATAAGTGCATTGAATACTAAGAGAAGTTTGATGCTTGATAATTGTTTTGAGATATGAAGATGGTGATATTAGAGTCATGCTAGTTAAGTAGTTGTGAATTTGAGAGATACTTGTGTTAAAGTTTGTGATTCCCGTAGCATGCACGTATGGTGAACCGTTATGTGACGAAGTCGGAGCATGATTTATTTATTGATTTCCTTCCTTATGAGTGGCGGTCGGGGACGAGCGATGGTCTTTTCCTACCAATCTATCCCCCTAGGAGCATGCGCGTAATACTTTACTTTGATAACTTGTAGATTTTTGCAACAAGTATATGAGTTCTTTATGACTAATGTCGAGTCCATGGATTATACGCACTCTCATCCTTCCACCATTGCTAGCCTCTCTAATACCGCGCACTTTTCGCCTGTATCACACACCCACCATATACCTTCCTCAAAACAGCCACCATACCTACCTATCATGGCATTTCCATAGCCATTCCGAGATATATTGCCATGCAACTTTCCACTGTTCCGTTATTATGACACGCTTCATCATTTTCATATTGCTTGCATGATCATGTAGTTGCCATTGTATTTGTGGCAAAGCCACCATTCATAATTTTTATACATGTCACTCTTGATTCATTGCATATCCCGGTACACCGCCGGAGGCATTCACATAGTCATATTTTGTTCTAAGTATCGAGTTGTAAGTAAATACAGTGTGATGATCATCATTATTAGAGCATTGTCCCAAGTGAGGAAAGTATGACGGAGACTATGATTCCCCCACAAGTCGGGATGAGATTTTGGATGAAAAAAAAGAGAGAAAGGCCATAAAAAGGGGAGAAGGCCCAAAAAAATGAGAGAAAAAGAGAGAAGGGGCAATGCTACTATCCTTTTACCACACTTGTGCTTCAAAGTAGCACCATGATCTTCATGATAGAGAGTCTCCTATGTTGTCACTTTCATATACTAGTGGGAATCTTTCATTATAGAACTTGGCTTGTATATTCCAATGATGGGCTTCCTCAAAATGCCCTAGGTCTTCGTGAGCAAGCGAGTTGGATGCACACCCACTAGTTTCTTTTGTTGAGCTTTCATACACTTATAGCTCTAGTGCATCCGTTGCATGGCAATCCCTACTCACTCACATTGATATCTATTGATGGGCATCTCCATAGCCCGTTGATACGCCTATTTGATGTGAGACCATCTTCTCCCTTTTTGTCTTCTCCACAACCACCATTCTATTTCACCATAGTGCTATATCCATGGCTCACACTCATATATTGCGTGAAGATTGAAAAAGTTTTAGATTATCAAAAGTATGAAACAATTGCTTGGCTTGTCATCGGGGTCATGCTTGATTTAAATACTTTGTGTGGTGAAGATGGAGCATATCTAGACTATATGATTTTGTAGGGATAGCTTTCTTTGGCCATGTTATTTTGAGAAGACATGATTACTTTGTTAGTATGCTTGAAGTATTATTATTTTTATGTCAATATTAAAATTTTTGTCTTGAATCTTATGGATCTGAATATTCTTGCCACAATAAAGAGAACTACATGGATAAATATGTTAGGTAGCATTCCACACCAAAAATTCTGTTTTTATCATTTACCTACTCGAGGACGAGCATGAATTAAGCTTGGGGATGCTTGATACGTATCCAATGTATCTATAATTTTTGATTGTTCCATGCTATTATATTATCAACCATGGATGTTTTATATGCATTTATATGCTATTTTATATGATTTTTGGGACTAACCTATTAGCCTAGAGCCTAGTGCCAGTTTTTGTTTTTTTCTTGTTTTAGAGTATCGCAGAAAAGGAAAATTGAACTGAGTCCAATTGACCTGAAACTTCACGGAACTTAGTTTTGGAACGGAAGCAATCCAGGAGACTTGGAGTTTACGTCAGGGAAGCTTCGAGGTGGCAATGAGGCAGGGAGGCGCGCCTGCCCCCTGGGCGCGCCCCCACCCTCGTGGGCCCCTCGTGGCTCCCCTGACCGACTTCTTTCGCCTATATATCAATATACCCTAGAAACATCGGGGAGCACAATAGATCGGGAGTTCCGCCGCCAGAAGCCTCCGTAGCCACCAAAAACCAATCTAGACCCGTTCCGGCACCCTTCTGATACGTCCATTTTGCATCATACTTTTATATCGATATTTATTGCATTATGGGCTGTTATTACACATTATGTCACAATACTTATGCCTATTCTCTCTTATTTTACAAGGTTTACATAAAGAGGGAGAATGCCGACAGCTGGGATTCTGGGCTGGAAAAGGAGCAAATATTAGAGACCTATTCTTCAGAGCTCCAAAAGTCCTGAAACTTCACAGAAGTCATTTTCAGAATATATAAAAAATACTGAGTGCAAGAAGTTCCGGAGGGGGGCCACACCCTGCCCACGAGGGTGGGGGCGCGTCCTATCCCCCTGGGCGCGCCCCCTACCTCGTGGGCCCCCTGGTGGCCCTCCGATGCCCATCTTTTGCTATATGGAGTCTTTTGATGAGGAAAAAATCATAAGCCAGCTTTCGGGATGAGACTCCACCGCCACGAGGCAGAACCTTGGTGGAACCAATCTAGGGCTCTGGCGGAGCTGTTCTGCCGGGGACACTTCCCCCGGGAGGGGGAAATCATCACCATCATCATCACCAATGATCCTCTCATTGGGAGGGGGTTAAGCTCCATCAACATCTTCACCAGCACCATCTCCTCTCAAACCCTAGTTCATCTCTTGTATCCAATTCTTGTCTTCAAGTCCGGGATTGGTACCTGTGGGTTGCTAGTAGTGTTAATTACTCCTTGTAGTTGATGCTAGTTGGTTTATTTAGTGGAAGATCATATGTTCAGATCCTATATACATATTAATACCCCTCTGATTATGAACATGAATATGCTTTGTGAGTAGTTACGTTTGTTCCCGAGGACATGGGAGAAGTCTTGCCATTAGTAGTCATGTGAATTTGGTATTCGTTCGATATTTTGATGAGATGTATGTTGTCTCTCCTCTAGTGGTGTTATGTAAACGTCGACTACATGACACTTCACCATTATTTGGGCCTAGAGGAAGGCATTGGGAAGTAATAAGTAGATGATGGGCTGCTAGAGTGACAGAAGCTTAAACCCTAGTTTATGCGTTGCTTCGTAAGGGGCTGATTTGGATCCATATGTTTCATGCTATGGTTAGGTTTACCTTAATACTTTTGTTGTAGTTGCGGATGCTTGCAATAGAGGTTAATCATAAGTGGGATGCTTGTCCCAAGTAAGGACAGCACCCAAGCACCGGTCCACCCACATACCAAATTATCAAAGTACCGAACGCAAATCACATGAACGTGATGAAAACTAGCTTGACGATAATTCCCATGTGTCCTCGGGAGCGCTTTTCTCTATATAAGAATTTGTCCAGGCTTGTACTTTGCTACAAAAAGGATTGGGACACCTTGCTGCACTTTATGTACTTTTGTTACTTGTTGCTCGTTACAAATTATCTTATCACAAAACTATCTGTCACCTATAATTTCAGTGCTTGCAGAGAATACCTTGCTGAAAACTGCTTATCATTTCCTTCCGCTCCTCGTTGGGTTCAACACTCTTACTTATTGAATGGACTACGATAGATCCCCTATACTTGTGGGTCATCAAGACTCTTTTCTGGCGCCGTTACCGGGGAGTGAAGCGCCTTTGGTAGGTGGAATTTGGTAAGGAAAAATTTATATAGTGTGCTGAAATTTACTGTCACTTGTTACTATGGAAAGTAATCCTCTGAGGGGCTTGTTCGGGGTATCTTCACCCTGACCAGTAGAGCAAAGAGTTTCTCCTCAACCTATTGAACCTACTAAAAATGAAAATGTCTACTTTGAGTTCCTTCGGGTATGATAGAAAAACTGCTAGCTAATCCTTTTGCAGGAGACGGAACAATGCAAGAGCACCTAATATATGTGGATGAAGTTTGTGGATTATTTAAGCTTGCAGGTGTGCCCAATGATGTTATTAAGAAGAAGGTCTTCCCTTTATCTTTGAAGGGAGATGTTTTCACATGGTATTGGCTATGTGATGATATGGGATCATGGAACTACAAACGATTGAAATTGGAATTTCATCAGAAGTTTTATCCTATGCATCTTGTTCATCGTGATCGCAATTATATATATAATTTTGGCCTCGTGAAGGAGAAAGCATCGCTCAAGCTTGGGGGAGGCTTAAATCAATGTTATATTCATGCCCCAATCATGAGCTTCCAAGAGAAATAATTATTCAAAATTTATATGCTCGGCTTTTTGATAGCAACCGCACCATGCTCGATACTTCTTGTGCTGGCTCTTTTATGATGAAGACTATTGAATTCAAATGGGATTTATTGGAAAGAATTAAACGCAACTCTGAAGATTGGGACCTCGATGAAGGTAAGAAGTCAGGTATGACACCTAAGTTTGATTGTGTTAAATCCTTTATGGATACCGATGTTTTCCATAAATTTAGCACTAAATATGGGCTTGACTTTGAAATAGTAGCTTCTTTCTGTGAATCTTTTGCTACTCATGTTCATCTCCCTAGGGATAAGTGGTTTAAATATCATCCTCCCATAGAAGTAAAAGTAGCTGCACCTATTAAAGTTGAAGAAAAGACTGTCACTTATAATGATCCTATTGTTCCTACTGCTTATGTTGAGAAATCACCTTTTCCTGTTAGGATAAAAGATCATGCTAAAGCTTCAACTGTGGTTCGTAAAAGCAATATTAGAACATATACACCTCATGAGCAAGTTAAAGTTGAACCTAATATTGCTATTGTTAAGGATCTCTTGGCTGATAATATTGATGGGCATGTTATTTATTTCTGTGATGATACTGCTAGAATTGCTAAACCTTGTGCTAAAGATAAACATAGACCTGTGGTAGGCATGCCTTTTATTTCTGTTAAAATAGGAGATCATTGTTATCATGGCTTATGTGATATGGGTGCTAGTGCTAGTGCAATACCTATTGACTTATACAGAGAAATTATGCATGATATTGCACCTGCTGAGTTAGAAGATATTGATGTCACAATTAAACTTGCCAATAGAGATACTATTTCACCAATGGGAATTGTTAGAGATGTTGAAGTCTTATGTGGGAAAACTAAATATCCTTCTGTTTTTCTTGTCCTTGGTTCCCCACAAGATAGCTTTTGTCCCATTATTTTTGGTAGACCCTTCTTAAACACCGTTAATGCTAAGATAGACTGTGAAAAGGATGTTGTTACTGTTGGTCTAGATGATATGTCTCATGAGTTCAACTTTTCTAAATTTCGTAGACAACACCATGAAGAGGAATTGCCTAGCAAAGATGAAATTATTGGTCTTGCTTCTATTGCCGTGCCTCCTAGTGATCCTTTAGAACAATATTTGCTAGACCATGAAAATGATATGTTTATGAATTAAAGAAGGGAAATAGATGAAGTGTTCTTTAAACTAGAACCCATCCTGAAACACAATTTGCCTGTCGAAATCCTAGGGGATCCTCCTACACCCAAGGGTGATCCCGTGTTTGAGCTCAAACCGTTACCTGATACTCTTAAATATGCTTATCTTGATGATAAAAAGATATATCTTGTTATTATTAGTGCTAACCTTTCAGAGCATGAAGAAGAGAGATTATTGAAAACTCTGAAGAAGCACTGTGCATCTATTGGATATACTCTCGATGATCTTAAGGGCATTAGTCCCACACTATGTCAACACAAAATAAATTTGGAGAAAGATGCCAAACCAGTTCGTGATCACCAACGACGGCTAAATCCTAAGATGAAAGAAGTGGTAAGAAAGGAAATACTAAAGCTCCTTGAGGCAGGTATAATTTATCCCATTGCTGATAGTCAGTGGGTAAGTCCTGTTCATTGTGTCCCTAAAAAGGGAGGTATTACTGTCGTTCCTAATGATAAAGATGAATTGATTCCGCAAAGAACTATTATAGGTTATAGAATGGTAATTGATTTCCGCAAATTAAATAAGGCTACTAAAAAGGATCATTACCCCTTACCTTCTATTGATCAAATGCTAGAAAGATTATCCAAACATACACATTTTTGCTTTCTAGATGGTTATTCTGGTTTCTCTCAAATACCTGTGTCAGCTGATGATCAATCTAAGACCACTTTTACTTGCCCATTCGGTACTTTTGCTTATAGACGTATGACTTTTGGTTTATGTAATGCACCTGCTACCTTCCAAAGATGCATGATGGCTATGTTCTCTGACTTTTGTGAAAAGATTTGTGAGGTTTTCATGGACACTTTGTCCGTCTATGGATCCTCTTTTGATGATTGCTTAAGCAACCTTGATCGAGTTTTGCAGAGATGTGAAGAAACTAACCTTATCTTGAATTGGGAGAAGTGCCACTTTATGGTGAATGAAGGTATTGTCTTGGGGCATAAAGTTTCTGAAAGAGGTATTGAAGTTGATAAAGCTAAGGTTGATGCTATTGAAAAGATGCCATGTCCCAAGGACATCAAAGGTATAAGAAGTTTCCTTGGCCACGCCGGTTTTTATAGGAGGTTCATTAAGGACTTCTAAAAAATTTCTTGGCCTCTGACAAATTTATTGCAAAAAGATATACCATTTGTTTTTATGATGATTGCGTAGAAGCATTTGAAATACTTAGGAAAGCATTGATCTCTACACCTATTGTTCAGCCACCTGATTGGAATTTACCCTTTGAAATTATGTGTGATGCTAGTGATTATGCTGTAGGTGATGTTCTAGGGCAAAGAGTTGATAAGAAATTAAATGTTATTCAATATGCTAGCAAAACTCTAGACAATGCTCAGAGAAATTATGCTACTACTGAAAAAGAATTCTTAGCAGTTGTATTTGCTTGTGATAAGTTCAGACCTTATATTGTTGATTCTAAAGTAACTATTCACATGGATCATGCTGCTATTAAATATCTTATGGAAAAGAAAGATGCTAAACCTAGACTCATTAGATGGGTTCTCTTGTTACAAGAATTTGATTTGCATATTATTGATAGAAAGGGAGCTGAGAACCCCGTTGCAGACAACTTGTCTAGGCTAGAGAATGTTCTTGATGACCCACTACCTATTGATGATAGCTTTCCTGATGAACAATTAAATGTCATAAATGCTTCTCGTACTGCTCCATGGTATGCTGATTATGCTAATTATATTGTTGCTAAATTTATACCACCTAGTTTCACATACCAGCAAAATAAAAAGTTCTTCTATGATTTGAGACATTACTTTTGGGATGACCCACATCTTTATAAAGAAGGAGTAGATGGTGTTATTAGACATTGTGTACCTGAGCATGAACAGGAACAGATCCTACGCAAGTGTCACTCCGAGGCTTATGGAGGATACCATGTTGGAGATAGAACTGCACATAAGGTATTGCAATCCGGGTTTTTATTGGCCTACTCTCTTCAAGGATGCCCGTAAGTTTGTTGTATCTTGTGATGAATGTCAAAGAATTGGTAATATTAGTAGACGTCAAGAAATGCCTATGAATTATTCACTTGTTATTGAACCATTTGATGTTTGGGGCTTTGATTATATGGGACCTTTTCCTGCCTCTCATGGATACACACATATTTTAGTTGTTGTTGATTACGTTACTAAGTGGGTAGAAGCTATTCCAACTAGTAGTGCTGATCATAACACGTCTATTAAGATGCTTAAAGAAGTTATTTTTCCAAGGTTTGGAGTCCCTAGATATTTAATGACCGATGGTGGTTCACATTTTATTCATGGTGCTTTCCGTAAAATGCTTGCTAAATATGATGTTAATCATAGCATTGCATCTCCTTATCACCCACAGTCTAGTGGTCAAGTAGAATTGAGCAATAGAGAACTCAAATTAATTTTGCAAAATACTGTTAATAGATCTAGAAAGAATTGGTCCAAGAAACTTGATGATGCATTATGGGCTTATAGAACTGCATATAAAAATCCTATGGGTATGTCTCCGTATAAAATGGTTTATGGAAAAGCATGTCAATTACCTCTCAAACTAGAACATAAGGCTTATTGGGCTATTAAAGAGCTCAATTATGATTTCAAACTTGCCGGTGAGAAAATTTTATTTGACATTAGCTCACTCGATGATTGGAGAGCCCAAGCCTATGAGAATGCCGAATTATTTAAAGAAAAAGTTAAAAGATGGCATGACAAAAGAATACAAAAGCGTGAGTTTAATTTAGGTGATTATGTATTTCTATACAACTCTCATTTAAGATTTTTTGCAGGAAAACTTCTCTCTAAATGGGAAGGTTCTTATGTTACCGAGGAGGTCTATTGTTCCGGTGCCATAAAAATCAACAACTTCGAAGGCACAAATCCGAAGGTGGTGAAAGGTCAAAGAATTAAACATTATATCTCAGGCAATCCTATAAATGTTGAAACCAATGTTATTGAAACCGTAACCCCGGAGGAATACATAAGGGACACTTTACGGAATGTTTTAGACTCCAAAAAGGAATAGGTATGTGGTACGGTAAGTAAATCGACTCCAAAACAGTTCTAATGGCATTTTTCTTCTGTTTTGGAATATTTAGAAAAATAGAAAAATAAGAAGCAGTCTGGGAAGGATACGACGGCTCCACGAGGGTGGTGGGCGCGCCCTACCCCCCTGGGCGTGCCCCCTACCTCATGGGCACCTCGTGTGCTCTCCGGACTCCGTTTTCTTACACGTTACGTATTTTGGTTGGTAAAAATTCATTATATAATCTCCTGGAGGTTTTGGCTCCCGTATCACGCAAATATCTGTCGTCTTTGTTTCGAGCTATTTTTCTAACAAATCTAGGTCATCATGTCGTCTTCAAGTGCCCCCAAAGACAAGTTTTTCGAGAAGGTCATCAACCCCTACCTCGCGGAAGTGCTGCAACACCCTCAAACCATTGAGATGCGTGAGGGGTGCTGCACATCCATGATGCTGAGGGACCAAGGAGGACCGGAAGCGTGGAGACAAGGCTCGAGGCAATGGAGCAACAAGTTTTCAAGTGCCAGGAGATGGTGGAACGCGGACTTGACACCAACTATATGATGATCGCGGAGTTCACCAACAACCACAAGCTGGATGCCAAGAACATTGGGGAGACCATCTTCAAGCTTCACGAGAAGATCGAGCACCTCCAAGCCCAAAATCTATGACCTACAAAACCAAAACTTTAAGTGTGAGTATAGATTCAAAAGGATGAGTTTGGCTGCAGATTTGAGGATCCAGGAGACTCGATCATCCTTCTATGATGGCGAGCCTATGCCTTGGAAGAAGGACGACAAGCCTACATCATCAACAACTCCACCCTCTCCACCAACAAAGAAGAATTGAGTATCTGGTATGGGCACTCCCCTTGGCAACTGCCAAGCTTGGGGGAGTGCACCGATATCGTATCACCATCGCTTTTATCTTTACCGTTTTTCTTAGTTTGATCCTTTTGATAATATCTTGATCTAGTAGCATAAAGTTTTAGTATGATCTAGTTGTGAGTTTTGCTTTATGATCCTTCTATGTAATCGAGTCCATGAGCTATTTATAATAAAGATTAGTGTTGAGTCAAGGGCTTGATTATTTTGCGATAATCTTGAGTGAATAAAAAAAGAGAAGAAATAAAGAGATCATATGGATCTTATGGAGAGTAATGAGCTCACATATAAAGAGTATGATGAATAAAAGTTGTTGAGAGTTGACAAACATAGTTTTGGTCATCGTTGCAATGAATAGGGAGTAATAAAGAAAGAGAGGTTCACATATAAATACACTATCTTGGACATCTTTTATGATTGTGAGCACTCATTAAAATATGACATGCTAAAGAGTTGACGTTGGACAAGGAAGACAACGTAATGGGTTATGTTTTCTTACACCTGAGATAAATTATATTGTTATGGATCATCCAACATGATTGAGCTTGCCTTTCCCTCTCATGCTAGCCAATTCTTTGCACCAAGTAGAGATACTACTTGTGCTTCCAAATATCCCTAAACCCACTTTTTCCATGAGAGTCCACCATATCTACCTATGTATTGAGTAAGATCCCTTAAGTAAGTTGTCATCGGTGCAAGCAATAAAAATTGCACTCTAAATATGTATGAATTATTAGTGTGGGAGAAAATAAGCTTTATATGATCGTGTGTTATGGAAGAAATAAAAGCGACAGACTGCATAATAAAGGTCCATATCACAAGTGGCAATATAAAGTGATGTTCTTTCACATTAGGATTTTGTGCATCCAACCATTAAAGCGCATGAAAACCTCTGCTTCCCTCTGCGAAGGGCCTATCTTTTACTTTTATCTCCTACCTTGCATAAGAGTCATGGTGATCTTCACCCTTCCTTTTTACATTTTATCTTTTGGCAAGCACGACATGTTGGAAAGATCCTGGTATATATAGCTAATTGGATGTGACTTTTCATGAACTATTATTGTTGACATTACCCTTGAGGTAAAACGTTGGGAGGCAAAACTATAAGCCCCTATCTTTCTCTATGTCCGATTAAAACTCCATACCCATAAGTATTGCGTGAGTGTTAGCAATTGTGAAAGACTATATGATAGTTGAGTATGTGGACTTGCTGAAAAGCTCTTATATTGAGTCTTTCCTATGTTATGATAAATTGAAATTGCTCCAATGACTGAGATTACAGTTTGTTAGTTTTCAATGAAGTATATGATTCATACTTGAAATTGTGATTTAATTGTTACTATAGCATAAGAGATCATATGAAAAGAATTATATAAGTTGTTGTTCTAAGAATGATCATGATGCCCTCATGTCCGTATTTTATTTTTATCGACACCTCTATCTCTAAACATGTGGACATATTTTTCGATTTCGGCTTTCGCTTGAGGACAAGCGAGGTCTAAGCTTGGGGGAGTTGATACGTCCATTTTGCATCATGCTTTTATATCGATATTGATTGCATTATGGGCTGTTATTACACATTATGTCACAATACTTATGCCTATTCTCTCTTATTTTACAAGGTTTACATAAAGAGGGAGAATGCCAGCAGCTGGGATTGTGGGCTGGAAAAGGAGCAAATATTAGAGACCTATTCTGCACAGCTCCAAAAGTCCTGAAACTTCACGAAAGTCATTTTCAGAATATATAAAAAATACTGAGTGCAATAAGTTTCGGAGGGGGGGCACACCTTGCCCACGAGGGTGGGGGCGCGCTCTACCCCCTGGGCGCGCCCCCTACCTCGTGGGCCCCCTGGTGGCCCTCCGATGCCCATCTTCTACTATATTGAGTCTTTCGATGAGGAAAAAAATCAAAAGCAAGCTTACGGGACGAGACTCCGCCGCTACGCGGCGAAACCTTGGCGGAACCAATCTAGGGCTCTGGCGGAGCTGTTCTGCCGGGGACACTTCCCTCCGGGAGGGGGAAATCATCGCTATCATCATAACCAACGATCCTGTCATCGGGAGGGGGTCAATCTCCATCAACATCTTCACCAGCACCATCTCCTCTCAAACCCTAGTTCATCTCTTGTATCCAATTCTTGTCTTTAAGCTCGGGATTGGTACCTGTGGGTTGCTATTAGTGTTAATTACTCCTTGTAGTTGATGCTAGTTGGTTTATTTGGTGCAAGATCATATGTTCAGATCCTATATACATATTAATACCCCTCTGATTATGAACATGAATATGCTTTGTGAGTAGTTACGTTTGTTCCTGAGGACATGGGAGAAGTCTTGCTATTAGTAGTCATGTGAATTTGGTATTCGTTCGATATTTTGATGAGATGTATGTTGTCCCTCCTCTAGTGGTGTTATGTGAACATCGACTACATGACACTTCACCATTATTTGGGCCTAGAGGAAGGCATTGGGAAGTAATAAGTAGATGATGGGCTGCTAGAGTGACAGAAGCTTAAACCCTAGTATATGCGTTGCTTCGTAAGGGGCTGATTTGGATCCATATGTTTCATGCTATGGTTAGGTTTACCTTAATACTTTTGTTGTAGTTGCGGATGCTTGCAATAGAGGTTAATCATAAGTGGGATGCTTGTCCAAGTAAGGACAGCACCCAAGCACCAGTCCACCCACATACCAAATTATCAATGTACCGAACGCGAATCATATGAACATGATAAAAACTAGCTTGACGATAATTCCCATGTGTCCTCGGGAGCGCTTTTCTCTATATAAGAATTTTTTCCAGGCTTGTCCTTTGCTACAAAAAGGATTGGGCCACCTTGTTGCACTTTATTTACTTTTGTTACTTGTTTCTCGTTACAAATTATCTTATCACAAAACTATCTGTCATCTATAATTTCAGTGCTTGCAGTGAATACCTTGCTGAAAACAGCTTATCATTTCCTTCTGCTCCTCGTTGGGTTCAACACTCTTACTTATCGAAAGGACTATGATAGATCCCCTATACTTGTGGGTCACCACCTGCCGGAGGGGGGAATCCCTCTCCGGTGGCCATCTTCATCATCCCGGCGCTCTCCATGACGAGGAGGGAGTAGTCCACCCTCGGGGCTGAGGGTATGTACCACTAGCTATGTGTTTGATCTCTATCTCTCTCTCGTGTTCTTGAGGTGGTATGATCTTGATGTATCGCGAGCTTTGCTATTATAGTTGGATCTTATGATGTTTCTCCCCCTCTACTCTCTTGTAATGGATCGAGTTTTCCCTTTGAAGTTATCTTATCGGATTGAGTCTTTAAGGATTTGAGAACACTTGATGTATGTCTTGCACGTGCTTATTTGTGGTGACAATGGGATATCACGTGATCCACTTGATGTATGTTTTGGTGATCAACTTGCCAGTTCCGTGACCTCGTGAACTTATGCATAGGGGTTGGCACACGTTTTCGTCTTGACTCTCTGGTAGAAACTTTGGGGCACTCTTTGATGTTCTTTGTGTTGGTTGAATAGATGAATCCGAGATTGTGTGATGCATATCGTATAATCATACCCACGGATACTTGAGGTGACATTGGAGTATCTAGGTGACATTAGGGTTTTGGTTGATTTGTGTCTTAATGTGTTATTCTAGTACGAACTCTATGATAGATTGAACGGAAATAATAGCTTCGTGTTATTTTACTACGGACTCTTGAATAGATCGATCAGAAAGGGTAACTTTGAGGTGGTTTCGTACCCTACCATAATCCCTTCCTTTGTTCTCCGCTATTAGTGACTTTGTAGTGACTCTTTGTTGCATGTTGAGGGATAGTTATCTGATCCAATTATGTTATCATTGTTGAGAGAACTTGCACTAGTGAAAGTATGAACCCTAGGCCTTGTTTCAAAGCATTGCAATAGCGTTTGTGCTCACTTTTATCATTAGTTACCTTGCTGTTTTTATATTTTTAGATTACAAAAACCTATATCTACCATCCATATTGCACTTGTATCACCATCTCTTCGCCGAACTAGTGCACCTATACAATTTACCATTGTATTGGGTGTGTTGGGGACACAAGAGACTCTTTGTTATTTAGTTGCAGGGTTGTTTGAGAGAGACCATCTTCATCCTACGCCTCCCACGGATTGATAAACCTTAGGTCATCCGCTTGAGGGAAATTTGCTGTTGTCCTACAAACCTCTGCACTTGGAGGCCCAACAACGTCTACAAGAAGAAGGTTATGTAGTAGACATCAGTAGACTACTAGCACTACCTGCAAACACCAGAAAGTAGTTGCATCTCCTGGACAGAGATCGATGCGGTTAATAAGTCGAGGGAGCTTGGAGTCCCTGGAGCCCAATGTGTGGTAGTAACTGTCTTGGATCACAAACACGGAACTCAGTTCCTGAGGACGGTTTCAATGAGACAACCCACCATGTACTCCTACATGGCCTCTCACCGCTACCTTTACCAAATCGTTTTCACACACTTAGCTCTCAACAGTAGGACATGATGACCACATTCCAATTCATCCCCGATGAATCAGACCTGACACAACTCTAAGCAATAGCAAGCATAACAAGCAAGCATGAATGAGTAGGCACATCATGGCTCAAACAATTCCTACTCATGCTAGTCGGTTTCAACTATTTACTGTGGCAAAGACAGGTCATGCAGAGGAAAGGGGTTCAGCTACCACAACATGTAACAGTTGAATCGTAGCTGGCCTAATGCCATTAAAGAGAGCAGGAGTGAGAGAGTGGGATTGTATTGGGATGCTCAAAGGGGTTTTGCTTGCCTGGCACTTCTGAAGATAGTATAGCTTTTCATCGGTGTCATCGAACTCATCGTCGAAACAACGTCTACTGTGAGAGGACAAACACCAGCAAACAAGAGAGAACACAATCAATGCAATGCAACAATATGATGCATGCGATGACAAGGCAACATGCTGTAATTTGGGCTAATGCAGCTAGCAAAAATTTAAATGGAGTTGGTTTGAATACAAGATTCAAATTCAAAATCCATATGTGATTATTCAAATGCCATTTAATTGATTTGACCTGATCTGCAGGCATAAGTTGCTCAAACATGCATAGAAATGCCAGAAACAGATTCTTTGGATTTTTTTGATCATTTTTCATATATAAATTATTTTCATTGGAGTTATAGATTATTTTCTATGAATTTTTGAATTTTAAACTATTTTCTGGAATTTCGTGGATTATTTTTAATCCAGAAGATGCTAACTGCGTCAGCATGACGACAGCATGACGTTGGTAGGTCATCAAGCCCATGTCAAACCTGATGGCTGGGACCCGCACGTCAGTGTCTTAACTAGTGAATAGGGGCTGTTAGTGCTAATTAACTAGTTAACTAATTAACCCAATGGCTAGGCCCACATGTCAGCGACTCTGGGAGGTCAAACCCGGTCAACCGGGTCAAACTTGCCGGATTTGACCCGTGACTCGTCGCTGGCGAGGCCAGAGACGGTCGAGGGCTTCGGGTTTCCTGCTCCGACGACCAAAAGGACAGCAGATAGGCTCTACGTGCTGCTGGGAGTGCGCCGCATCTTCCTATGCAGGTGGGAGGGGCTGAGACGGCCCGAGCTCGCCGGAGCAAAGTTCGCGGCGGTGGCCGGAGTTTGGGTGTCGATCGTTTCAACGTTGCAAGCCGCGCCAGGATGAGTGGGTGGGCGCGTTCGACCCATGGGGGTGCACTGATCATAGTGGTGAGCTCGTAAGCGATCTTGCACGGCTATAGCCGCGGTGGCGACATGTCCGGCAGCGAGGAGCTATCGACTCCGATTGGCATCGGTGTTAGAGGAAGCAAACAAGCCATGGAAGGGGGATCGACATAGTGGCTCACATCGGATCCGATGGCGTTCTTAGAGAGCTCGGGGATGCGCTGGAGTCGGCGAATCGACGACGACGATCTCCGGCGGCCGGACCTTCAACATGAGGTCGGGGACGACGACACGGGGCTCCCGGTGATGCATAGCTTGGTGATGAGGTAGAGGGTGTCGCAGCGGATCCTTTGGACGGTACAGAGAGGGGTAGGGTGGACGGTGGACATGCGGACGACGGACGGTGATAACCCACAAGTATAGGGGATCGCAACAGTTTTCGAAGGTAGAGTATTGAACCCCAATTTATAGATTCGACACAAGGGGAGCCAAAGAATATTTGAAGGTATTATCAGCTGAGTTGTCAATTCAACCTATCGGATTCGGGGTTCCGGCAAACCCTTGAGGTTCGAACTCTGGGGTGCGCACAAAGATCTCTCTCTTCCTAGCTCGATTCTCGCAACGATCTCAAAGCCTAGCTCGCCGAACCCAAGGAGCAAGAGACACGAGGGTTTATACTGGTTCGGGCCACCGTTGTGGTGTAATACCCTACTCCAGTATGGTGTGGTGGATTGCCTCGTGGTCTAAGGATGAATCAGTACAGTGGATGAACAACCTCCTGAGGAGAGGTGTTCTTGAGCTTGATGAGCTGGTGTGTCTGAGGATGGTCCGAATGATCCGTCCCTTTCTATGGTGGTGTCTATCCCTATTTATAGAGGCCCTAGACCTCTTCCCAAATGTTAGGTGGGAAGGGATCCCACAATGGCCAATTTTGAAGGGAGACAACTAGTACAAATTATCCTGACAAAAGGTGGTCTCCGCCAGCCAAAGGCTCTGGTGCTAATGCAGCTGTGGGCTCCGCGGTGACCTCCGTCTTGCCATCCTGCTGGTCTTGATCTTGTTGCACCGATATGGAAACCTTTTCATGATGCGTCGGACTCCTCGCCTGCACCTGCCTCTTTAGAACCAAAGAGGAAACTGGCACTCTGCGCCCGCTGGCGCCCGCCAGGCTTCGGTCGTCACGGCTCACGTCACACGAACCTCGCGAGGTGCCCTCTGCCTTGATATCTCCGTTCCTCGGGAGCTAGCCTAGCGAGGCTGCCCCTGAGGAGGTCTTGTGTCGTCCGCCTCGTGAGGCTTGGCCCCTCGCGAGGGTCTGGAGCGGTTGCTGATGAAGATGGGCCACACCGGGCCGCCGGTAGAGCCACTCCATGGGCCGCAGGCAGGCAAGTTTGGGTACCCCCGTTCCCAGGACACCGACAGTAGCCCCTGGGCCCAAAGCGTGCTCGGAGTTGGCATCGAGGCGAAGCCGAAGGGCAAGTGTGGAGCGCCGCGGGCCCCAACCGCCTGCGGCCTTGATTGACACATGGTGATTGACAGGACGTGGGCATCTCCGCTTCCCCACACTGCCTCGACAATCGTTCGGTTTGACGAGTCTCTGCTACATGCAGAAAAACCATCATTACCTGCGATCGTGGAGGTCGGTGGTTGGCCTCCTCCTAGCTATAAATGAGGAGGGGGCGGAGCCCCCGTGGCTCATCTCTTCCTCCATTCCGCCTGATTCTTCTTCCTCTTTGCTCCACCGCCTTGTAGTGACACTCATGGCGCCGACAAAGAGGTTCTCGGCCGCAGAGAAGGGGAAGGCTCGCCAGGAGGGCCCCGGCTCCCCACCACCTAAGAGGGGGCGTGCTCGCCCTCGCAAGCACGCCGCAACCCCCTCTGCAGTCCCTCGTGGGCACGGACGAACTTCCTCGGGGTCCGGCGCCGTCCCTGGTGGCCGCGGTGACGTCTCTTCGCACGACGGGAGCCGCCCGAGACGCGACAGTCCCGCCCACGAAGGGAGGCACACTATGGTCACTTGGCCTCCCCGGCCGCGCTTCCACTCGGCAGAGGTGCTGCTGAAGTTCGTCGTGTGGTCGGAGAACCCGACCGGCACCTGGCTCCAGCTTCCGCGCTCCTTTGCCGGCGAGCTGCCGGCCTCGGGTCCTGGCGGCTGCTACCTCTTGAGCATGCGTTGGTTTTCCCTTGAAGAGGAAAGGGTGATGCAGCAAAGTAGCGTAAGTATTTCCCTCAGTTTTGAGAACCAAGGTATCAATCTAGTAGGAGGTAACACGCAAGTCCCTACTACCTGCACAAACAAACAAGAACCTCACAACCAACGCGATAAAGGGGTTGTCAATCCCTTCACAGTCACTTTCAAAAGTGAGATCTGATAGAGATAATAAGATAAATATTTTTGGCATTTTTATTGTATAGATTGGAAAATAAAGATTGCAAAATAAAGAATGATAGAAATAGCAAGTAGATAGGAAAATAATATGATGGAAAATAGACCTGGGGGCCATAGGTTTCACTAGTGGCTTCTATGAAGATAGCAAAATCTACGGTGGGTGAACAAATTACTATTGAGCAATTGATAGAAAAGTGCATAGTTATGAGAATATCTAGGCATGATCATGTATATAGGCATCACGTCCGTGACAAGTAGACCGAAAGGATTCTGCATCTACTACTATTACTCCACACATCGACCGCTATCCAGCATGCATCTAGAGTATTAAGTTCATAAGAACAGAGTAATGCATTAGGCAAGATGACATGATGTAGAGGGATAAACTCAAGCAATATGATATAAACCCCATCTTTTTATCCTCGATGGCAACAATGCAATACGTGCCTTGCTGCCCCTGTTGTCATTGGGAAAGGACACCACAAGATTGAACCCAAAGCTAAGCACTTCTCCCATTGCAAGAAAGATCAATCTAGTAGGCCAAACCAAACTGATAATTCGAAGAGACTTGCAAAGATATTAAATCACGCATAAAAGAATTCAGAGAAGAATCAAATATTGTTCATAGATAATCTTGATCATAAACCCACAATTCATCGGATCTCGACAAACACACCGCAAAAAGAATTACATTGAATAGATCTCCAAGAGAATCGAGGAGAACATTGTATTGAGATCCAAAGAGACAGAAGAAGCCATCTAGCTAATAACTATGGACCCGAAGTTCTGTGGTAAAATACTCACACATCATCGAAGAGGCTATGGTGTTGATGTAGAAGACCTCCGTGATCGATTCCCCCTCCGGCGGAGCGCCGGAAAAGGCCCCAAGATGGGATCTCACGGGTATAGAAGGTTGCAGCGGTGGAAATAGGGTTTCGTGGTGCTCCTAGATGTTTTTAGGGTATATGGATATATATAGGAGGAAGAAGTAGGTCGGTGGAGCTGTGAGGGGCCCACGAGGGTGGGGGTGCGCCCTCCTGCCTCGTGGCCTCCTCACTTCTTTCTTGACGTCCACTCCAAGTCTCCTGGATCACGTTTGTTCCAAAAATAACTCTCCCGAAGGTTTCATTCCGTTTGGATTCCGTTTGATATTCCTTTTTCGCGAAACACTGAAATAGGCAAAAAAACAGCACTTTGCACTGGGCCTTTGGTTATTAGGTTAGTCCCAAAATAATATAAAAAGGTATATTAAATCCCACTAAACATCCAAAACAGATAATATAATAGCATGGAATAATCAAAAAGTATAGATACATTGGAGACTGATACGTCTCCAGCGTATCTATAATTTTTGATTGCTCCATGCTATTATATTATCTATTTTGGATGTTAATGGGCTTATTTTTACACTTCTATATTATTTTTGGGACAAACCCATTAACCGGAGGCCCAGCCCAAATTGCTGTTTTTTTTGCCTATTTTAGAGTTTCGTCGAAAAGGAATATCAAACGGAGTCCAAACGGAATGAAACCTTCGGGAGCGTTATTTTTGGAACAAACGTGATCTAGGAGACTTGGAGTGGACGTCAAGCAATCAACGAGGCGGCCACGAGGCAGGGGGCGCGCCCACCCCCTGGGTGCGCCCTCCACCCTCGTTGCTCCACCGACGTACTTCTTCCTCCTATATATATCCGTATACCCCAAACATCCAGGAGCACCACGAAACCCTATTTCCACCGCTGCAACCTTATGTACCCAAGAGATCCCATCTTGGGGCCTTTTCCGGAGCTCCACGGGAGGGGGCATCGATCACAGAGGGCCTCTACATCAACTCCATGGCCTCTCCGATGATGTGTGAGTAGTTTACTTCAGACCTTTGGGTCCATAGCTAGTAGCTAGATGGCTTCCTCTCTCTCTTTGGATCTCAATACAAAGTTCTCCTCGATTCTCTTGGAGATCTATTCGATGTAATCTTCTTGTGCGGTGTGTTTGTTGAGATCCGATGAATTGTGGGTTTATGATCAAGATTATCTATGAACAATATTTGAATCTTCTCTGAATTCTTTTATGTATGATCGTTTTATCTTTGCATGTCTCTTCGAATTATCAGTTTGGTTTGGCCTACTAGATTGATCTTTCTTGCAATGGGAGAAGTGCTTAGCTTTGGGTTCAATCTTGCGGTGCTCGATCCCAGTGACAGAAAGGGAAATGACACGTATTGTATTGTGGCCATCGAGGATTAAAAGATGGGGTTTATATCATATTGCATGAGTTTATCCCTCTACATCATGTCATCTTTCTTAAGGCGTTACTCTGTTCTTATGAACTTAATACTCTAGATGCATGCTGGATAGCGGTCGATGTGTGGAGTAATAGTAGTAGATGCAGAATCATTTCGGTCTACTTGTCACGGACGTGATGCCTATATACATGATCATGCCTAGATATTCTCATAATTATTCGCTATTCTATCAATTGCTCGACATTAATTTGTTCACTCACCGTAATACTTATGCTATCTTGAGAGAAGCCACTAGTGAAACCTATGGCCCCCGGGTCTATCTTCCATCATATTAATCTACCGTTATTTCCATTACTGTTTATTTTGCAATATTTACTTTCAATCTATATCATAAAAATACCAAAAATATTTATCTTATTATTATCATCTCTATCAGATCTCACTCTTGCAAGTGGCCATGAAGGGATTGACAACCCCTTTATCGCGTTGGTTGCGAGGTTCTTATTTGTTTGTGTAGGTACAAGGTGACTCGCGCATGGTATCCTACTAGATTGATACCTTGGTTCTCAAAAACTGAGGGAAATACTTACGCTGCTTTACTGCACCACCCTTTCCTCTTCAAGGGAAAACCAACACAATGCTCAAGAGGTAGCAAGGATTTCTGGAGCTGTTGCCGAGGAGATCTATGACAAGTCAAGACATACCAAGTACCCATCACAACCCTTAACCTTCACATTACATTATTTACCATTTGCCTCTCGTTTTCCTCTCCCCCCACTTCACCCTTGCCGTTTTATTCGCCCTCTCTTTGCCATTCGCCTCTTTTTCGTTTGCCTCTTTTGCCCGTTTCTTGTTTGCTTGTGTGTTGGTTTGCTTGCTTGTCACAATGGCTCAAGATCTTTACTCCTATAAAAGAGGCAGTTCGTGTTGATGGTCCGTCTGCCTCTTCACGCCGGAGATGGGAATAAAAAATGTGCAGCTATAAGAGTAGAACTACTGACCTGCCTGTCTAGCACATGAATGATTTCGAGCTGACTTTGACCTATAAAATAGTAGCTGCTGTTGAGCACCGACCATTATTCCCCAATCGTTCTGGTTCGTCTCTCCAGTCCCCTGCTCATGGCCTCCCCCAATCTCTCTCTCTCTCTCTCTCTCTTGCCGCCTCTCTCCTCCAATCCCGCCACACCCGGCCTTGAGCTCCAATCCACCTTCAAAATTCATATTGATTTGCCGCGCCCGCTTGATTCCTCCCCGGCTTCCCCATCCCCTTCCTCGCTATTTCTCCTCTGCCCCTCGCCACGCTCAGTTTCCACTGCCCTACTCACACGCCATCGCCAGTAATGCGTGGAGACCATACCCACTGCCCACCGTCGTCGGAACATCAAAGCTGCAACCCCTGCCCTGTTTGCTCGCTCGCCATCGACTGGATTGCATGGAGGCCATGTACCCTGCCCGCTTGTCGTCGCCATACCGCTTGGAGGTCGCAACCCATGCAGGCAAGCTCACTCAGAAATTACAGTTACAACGCGACCTGACAAGCGTAGCGCAGGGCTGCATCGTCGAGGAAGTGAACCGTTCATCGCGCTATGCGCTTCTTCTTTATCTTGAACCTGTGCCTAGGAAGAATGGAGCAACGATCCTGGCGGCCGTGCTTGCAGGGTGGGGTGTAGTAGTTCCGACAAGATCAGGGTAAATCTGGGCGAATAGGGGAACAAGGTAAAAGAGAAAGAAGCACCATCAGAATTGGAAATAAGGAATTTCAGGTTTTTCTTATGTCGTGCCACACTGCCACCCGACCACCCACTCTTCAGTTTTATTTTTATACCAAGCTAGGAGACACGACATTGATTTTTACAACCAATGTCAACTGACTAAGTACACTTAGTGCTAACACAAGTATTTATAATCCAGCCGCCGGATGGGAGCAACTCAGTACTGAAGAATCTGAGCCGTCAGCCAAAGTGTTACACTTGACTGTCGAAACTGAAGAAAATAGACAGTAGGCTTCACAACCTGACACTCTTTTCCGTGGAAACTCAGTAAATTCATGTCTACCATGCCTGCTTTCGTGTCAAAGAAGGGGAACCTTTTCTCTGTTTCATGTGTTCTAGAGACTAATCTTCTCTTCACAAAAATCTTTGTACTACATATTTGGGCTTGTACTTTTGTTATTCCACTTCATTTTATGTGATTTCGTGGCATAGCATGGGCATCTTACTAGTAATACTAAATTGTGTGACTTTACCAATACCAACAATAATGATTTTATTAGCACTCTGATTTCTCCTCTTACCGATGATGAATCTTGTGAAATTAATACTGCTTTGCTAAATCTTGTCATGAAAGATCCGTTTTCTGGCCTTCCTAGTGAAGATGCTGCTACCCATCTAAACAACTTTATTGATTTGTGTGATATGCAAAAGAAGAAAGATGTGGATATTTATATTGTTAAGCTTAAATTATTTCCGTTTTCACTTAGAGATCGTGCTAAAGCTTGGTTTTTGTCTTTGCCTAAAAATAGTATTGATTCATGGAATAAGTGAAAAGATGCTTTTATCTCTAAGTATTTTCCTCTCGCTAAGATCATCTCTCTTAGAAACGATATTATGAATTTTAAGCAACTTGATCATGAACATGTTGCACAAGCTTGGGAGAGGATGAAATTAATGATACGTAATTGCCCTACACATGGTTTGAATTTATGGATGATTATACAAATTTTTTATGCCGGATTGAATTTTGCTTCTAGAAATCTTTTAGATTTGGCCGTGAGAGGCACTTTTATGGAAATCACTTTAGGAGAAGCTACCAAACTCCTAGATAATATTATGGTTAGTTATTCTCAATGGCACACGGAAAGATCTACTAGTAAAAAGGTGCATGCAATTGAAGAGATTAATGTTTTGAGTGGAAAGATGGATGAACTTATGAAATTGTTTGCTAATAAGAGTGCTCCTACTAATACTAATGATATGCCTTTGTCTACCTTGATTGACAATAATAATGAATCTATGGATGTGAATTTTGTTGGTAGGAACAATTTTGGTAACAACGCGTATAGAGGTAATTTTAATTCTAGGCCATTTCCTAGTAATTCCTCTAATAATTATGGTAATTCCTACAACAATTCTTATGGAAATTATAATAAGATGCCCTCTGATTTTGAATATAATATTAAAGAATTTATCACTTCACAAAAGAGTTTCAATGCTTTGATTGAAGAAAAATTGCTTAAGATTGATGAGTTAGCTAGGAACGTGGATAGAATTTCTCTTGATGTTGATTCTTTGAAACTTAGATCTATTCCACCTAAGAATGATATCGATGAGTCTGTCAAAGCCATGAGAATTTCCATTGATGAGTGCAAAGAAAGAACCACTAGGATGCGTGCTAAGAAAGATTGTTTTGTGAAAGCATGTTCTTCTAGTTTTCATGATAATAAGGATGAAGATCTAAAAGTGATTGATGTGTCCCCTATAAAATCCTTGTTTTGCAATATGAATCTTAACAATGATGGGACTGGAGATGAGTCAACTTTAGTTAGAAGGCATCCCAATGATTCGGAGTTTTTAGGTCTTGATGCAAAAATTGTTAAAAGTGGGATTGAAGAGGTTAAAACTTTAAGTAGCAACGAACCCACTATCTTGGATTTCAAGGAATTTAATTATGATAATTGCTCTTTGATAGATTGTATTTCCTTGTTACAATCCTTGCTAAGTTCTCCTCATGCTTATAGTCAAAATAAAGCTTTTACTAAACATATCGTTGATGCTTTGATGCAATCTTATGAGGAAAAACTTGAATTTGAAGTTTCTATCCCTAGAAAACTTTATGATGAGTGGGAACCCACAATTAAAATTAAAATTAAAGATCATGAATGCTATGCTTTGTGTGATTTGGGTGCTAGTGTTTCCACGATTCCAAAAACTTTGTGTGATTTGCTAGGTTTCCGTGAATTTGATGAATGCTCTTTAAACATGCACCTTACGGATTCCACTATTAAGAAACATATGGGAAGAATTAATGATGTTCTTATTGTTGCAAATAGGAATTATTGTTCTTGACATAGATTACAATCCTTCATGTCCTATTATTCTTGGTAGACCTTTCCTTAGAACGATTGGTGCAATTATTGATATGAAGGAACGGAATATTAGATTCCAATTTCCTTTAAGGAAAGGCATGGAACACTTCCCTAGAAAGAAAATTAAATTACCATATGAATCTATTATGAGAGCCACCTATGGATTGCATACCAAAGATGTCGGTGTTCTGGGAACGGGGGTCCCCAGACTTGCCTGCCTGCGGCCCGCGGCGTGGCCAAGCGGCAGGCCGTACGGCCCATCTTCACCAACAAGGCACCCAAGACCCTCGCGAGGGGCCAAGCCTCGCGAGGCGGACGACGCAAGACCTCCTCCCGAGCAGCCTAGTCAGGAAGGCTCGCGAGGAGCAGAGATATCAAGGTGGGGCGAACCTCACGAGACTCTTGTGACGTAAGCCATGACGATCGACACCAGGCGGGCGCCAGCGCGCGTAGCGTCCTTGTTTCCTCTTTGGTGCAAAGGAGACAAGCGTAGCCGCGGAGTACCGAGGCTTCAGGCAAAGATTGCAATTTCGGTGCAACAAGACCAAGACCATGGACTGCAAGACGGAGGTCATCATGGAGCCCAAGACGGCGTCACCACCAAAGCTTTGTGCAGGCGAAGACTACTTTTGTCAGGATAGCTTGTACTAGCTGCCCCCCTTCGAATTAGCCCACCATCGTTGGCTCCCTTCCCGCTCAATATTTGGGAAGAGGACCAGGGCCTCTATAAATAGGACTAGCCACCATAGTAGAGGGGAGAGACCTCATCAGACCCAGAGAGACCTCATCAGACCCGGAGAGACCTCATCAGACCCAGAGAGACACACAAGTCCGAAAGCACAAGAACACCTCAACCTCAGGAGGCTGTTCTTCCCCTTGTACTGCATCAGCCCAGGAGGCAATCCACCACCACACTGGAGTAGGGTATTACACCACAATGGTGGCCCGAACCAGTATAAACCCCGTGTCTTTCTGTGTTGTGAGTTCATCGAGTTCATGCGCAAGATCTTCGCGAGCTAGAGCGTAGATCGGTAGGAGGGAAAGACTTCGTGCGCACCCCAGTGTTCGAACCGCGCCAGGTAGGGGTGCACCATAGCCTCCTTTCCGTCAGTCCGCCGCTCCGTCGCTCCGTAGTCTCCTTGTCGGATGCTCGCCGTGCTCGAGCTGAGCATCGGGCTGCCCTCGCCGCCCGCATCGCTCAGACGGCTCCCGTCGGCAGGCAACCTCGTCGTTCTCCGTCCCCCGCCGCCAACGCTGCCACCGGCCCGGTGGGGAACGAGCAGCAGGAGTCCTCGCAGCATCCTTTGGGGCGGCAGGACGGCCGCACCGCCACTCCATCACTCACCCCTGTTGGTTCTTCGTCTCACACGCACCGCGCTCCCATGGAGGCATGGGCCGCGCTCATCGCGTCGAACGAGCTCCTGCGTTATTGCCCCATTGATGACCTCTATGAGGAGTGGCTCGACCGCGTCGCCGAGCTCGTCCGTGCCGCAGGGGGCTCTCCGGCGCCGTCCCACTCTCTGCTTCCCCCTCAACCAGCCGCGGGCGACGGGGCTCATGGCATGCCACCGCCGCCTCGACCCCAAGATGGTGCCTTGGCACCAAGGCGTGCGCCTCCAGGGCGTGATCCACCGCGCCCGGCGCCCGCGTGTGAAGAAAGAAGCTGCCAAGAAATCTCGCGACCAGCTGCACCGGCGCTCCCCGTGCCACCTCGCCAAGATCGCGCGCCGCCTACAGTGGCGCAGCGCGGACCTCGTCAATACCTAGCTCCACCTCCGAAGCGGGCCTCGGCAACCACGGCCGGCTGCCGCGCCTTCACCCCTGAGCTATGTGGCATTGCCTGGCCAGGGAAGTTCAAGCCAGATCTACCTCCTCGATACGACGGCACCGCCGACCGTGCGGAGTTCCTGCAGCTCTATGAGTTGAGCATCGAAGCGGCCAACGGCGACAAAAAAGTCATGGCGAACTGGTTTCCCATGGCTCTCAAGGATGGGGCCCGCTCCTGGCTCCTGAACCTGCATCACGGCTCGATCTCCTTCTGGGACGAGATGCGCGACCGCTTCGTCGCCAACTTCCAGGGCACTCGCGACCACCCACCGGCCGCGGGCGATCTACGCCGCATCAAGCAACAGCCAGGAGAGACCCTCCAGAAGTACATCCAGCGCTTCAACAACACCCGCCTCAAGATACCCAAGGTCACGGACGAGGCCATCATCTCCGCGTTCTCAGACGGCGTCCGCGACGTCTAGATGAAGGAAGAGCTGGCTATCCATGAGGAGCTTTGCACATCTTAGGAGCTGTTCAACCTGGCGACCAAGTGTGCAAGAGCTGAGGAGGGGCGCCTCTCTCTCCTTGAGCTGCCAGCTGCAGGAGTGGAGGAGAAGAAGGCCAAGGCCAAGGACGTGAAGCGCAAAGAGGCAGTGGTGCTCGCAGCAGAGCCCGACACCAAGCGAGGCAGAGATCAGCCCAAGTCATCCAAGAACGGCCGTCCATTCTGCGCCTTCCACAACCTGAACACCCACAACACTAGCGACTGTCAAGAGCTCAGAGCCATTCGGGAAGGACGCTTCGGTCGATGCCCCGAGCGCAATGACCGGGGCTACGACCGCGGAGGAGGACGCGGAGGCGGACGCTGGGACGACCGTGGCCCGCGCCAGGAGTGGCGCGACCGGCCTCGTGAGGACCGCTGGCAGGACCAACCTCGCGAGGGCGCCTGGAGGGACCCACCTCATGAGGATCGCCCCCAGGGCAACGCCGGTCATCCCCCATTGCCGCCACCAAGAAGGAACGACGACCACCACCAGGACGAGGGGGCTGGGGGCTTCCAGGAGCCGCATGCGATCGCTTGCATCTTGGGCGGAGCTCAGGCCCCAGCCTCCCAGCGCATCTTCAAACAGTTCACTCGAGAGGTGAACGCGGCGCTCCCCAAGCTCGAGGCCACGCACCCGCTCAGGTGGTCCCAATGCACCATCACCTTCAAATCGGCAGACCAGCTCAAGTGCGCAGCCACCACTGGCACCCTGCCTATGTTGTGTTCCCCAGTCATCAGCAATGTGCAAGTCACCAAGACTCTCATCGACGGCGGCGCAGGGCTCAACGTCCTGTCCGTCGACACGTTCGACAACCTCCAAGTGCCCTATGAGTAGCTCCAGCCAACCAAGCCTTTCTCAGGAGTGACTGACGGTTCCACCACACTGATATGGCAAGTCCGTCTGCCTGTCACCTTCGGGGAGAGCAAGAACTACTGCACCGAGCTCATCGACTTCGACGTCACGCACATCCGCCTGCCGTACAATGCCATCCTCGGGTATCCAGCCCTGGCCAAGTTCAAGGCAGTCACTCACCATGGCTACAACGTCCTCAAGATGCCAGGAAGCGGGGGAATCATCACGGTCCCATGTGAAGAAAGGGATGTGGTGTGCTCCCTTGAATGCGCCTTCCAAGCCGCAGCAATCGACGACCCTGACAGCAGAAGTGAAGGCCCTCCGGAGACCACCCCCAAGAAGAAGTAGCCGCGCCGCGCAGGACCCCAAGAAGATGGCGTCGCGTCAGGATCCTCGTCAAGATCAGCGCCCGCTCCAGGGGCGCCTCCCTCCACTGCATAGGAAAACGCGCCCGGGGCCCTCAGGCAGGACTCGGGGGCTCTCTCCTGGAGAGTCTCAGACCTTGCGAACCTCACGAGGGAGGCGCTTGGGCACCACTTGGAAGCATGCTTCATGGCACACTTTCCTCAGGAGAGCATAGGGAAAGGAGTGCCCACCGCTCAGGAGTTCATAACCAAGACCACCAAGGAACTGCAAGAAGCAAGGGCCATGCGCGGCCACGACCGCTCACAAGGCGTAGCCCCCCATCCAGGCGAGGATGCCGGGCTGCGCGTCTGCATCGACATCCCAGGAGCACTTCTGGACTTCGAGTGCGGGTCACTGTGAGGGTCCACCACACAGCTGCGTTCGCATGCCCTTCGGCTTGCCAAGCGTGGCGTCGGCCTATCAGCGCAACATGCGGCAAGCCCTGGCAGATCAGGAGGCCAGGTTCCACGCCGTTCAGGAGGAGATGGGAGCGGTCTTCAAGAAACCTCCTGAGCCCCCAGAGCCTCCCGAGGCTCAGGGTCCCGGTGGCTCATGAGGAACCATTCCTTCAACGTGTGGCTTCAGCTGCGCCAACTCTACTTCGTCTACAGGACCAGGTGACATCTTCCAAGTTCATTTAAGCTAGGAGCGCCCCTTGGGCTGAATTATTCCCAGGCCACATGGGTCCGTCCCTGTGGCATGCACCCCTTTTGCTTATGTCTTTAGCTTACCTTGTTGGGGCGCCCCTCGTGCTGCATCATCCCCACGCCGCTTGGGCCAGACCCAGTGGCATGTATCTTCCTGCATTTATCCAAGCCAATCTACTCTTCATGCTTAACCTGCCAACGGCTATCGCCTGCTCGGTTGCCGCCCGCCGTGGGTCTGTTTATCCCATGCAACCCGCTTGCGCGTTAAAAGGGGGGCTGCTGAGCATCGCGACTCAGGGGCTCTTACTGGCTCTCTAGCCCTCACCCCTGGCCTTGACCACAGCATCGCGACCTGGTATACTAGTGGCGGCTGAGCTCGCTCGAGGGCTGGGACCTGAGGACGTAGAGTGCTTGCATCTAACCGCCTTGCAGGGACATATAGTCACCAAGCCTCAAGATCAGGCGCAACCCGCCTTGAGGTAGGGCCTCGTGAGTCCCGCGCTGGCTCACGAGTGCCCAGATACACCTCGCAGCCCTGCCGTGCAAGCCACGTGTCAGGGCGGGGCTGTACGTGCCCCGGGGGCTCCTCCCGGAGGGCCCCCCCCATCCCACGCCCAAGTGGAAGCTCCATGTTCCGTGCTGGCTGTCGACACTGCCGAGGAGCGGCTATGCCCGTGCACAAGCGGAAGCACTATGCTCCGCGCTGGTGATAAACAACTGAGGGCGACCCCACTGTTGTACCAACCTCAGCGAGCCCATAGCTCAGCGCCCAGCCTCACCACGACGCCTCCCCTCAGGAGAGTCGCGCGAGGGGGCTGGGCATGTGGGCTGCACTCGGGTCACGCCCAAGCGCACGCCACCCAACCAGGTCCCCCAGACCTGGGCGTCACGCGCCCCTTCCGAGGCCTCGGCGAGGGCAGGTATGGAAATTGTTTGAATGTCAAGGGGGACTCCTAAGCATGGCGACTCAGGAGTCTAACTGGTCACGTAGCCCCTCACTCCTTGGTCCGTCCTGGTCTCCGGTCAGCCAAATGGCGGTTGAGGTATGCACGGGGCCGGGCTCTGCCGACATAGAACAATAATCTATCCTCACGAACTCTCCCTATATGTTGTTCGCATGTCAAGGGGGACTCCTGAGCATCGCGACTCAGGAGCCTAACTGGTCACATAGCCCCTCACTCCTTGGACCGTCCTGGTCTCCGGTCGGCCCAACGGCGGTTGAGGTATGCGCGGGGCCGGGCTCTGCTGACGCAGAACAAAGCAAATAGGAAGGAAAACGGAAAATCTCGAAGCAAATATTACAAGCATACTATTCTCACAATACCAAATGAAAAGTCTAAACGCCTCCACGAGGCCTGATGTATGTCGCAGGAATGAAACGAGAAGAATAGCCGCAGGTCACCCCTGGATGTCGCCGTCGCCTACGGAAGGTGCTCCCCCATGGGCGACGATGTTCTCACCTTCACCACCAGCCGTAGGATCCACGACATCGCCAGACAGAGGATCGGAGACAAAGCCGCCCAGCAAAGTCTCCACTTGACCTTGAACAACTGCGGCAGCGGCTTCACAGAGATCTTCAGCCACAGGCTCCAGCAGCTCGTCAAGGCGGGCGTTGGGGTCGCGGAGGTGCAGATGGCTGAGGACGCGAGTCAGTGTGGCTAAAGACAGAACATGAGCTTCTGCCTCTGCCATGGGACCAAGGCCCTCAATGACCTCCTCAAGCGCCTTCACCACGAGAGGAAGAAGCTAGGCGGGGCCGTCCTCATCAGTGTCCAGCGGCTTATCCAGGCCATGCTCGTAGAGCGTCCTCAGCGCCTTGCGAGATCTCTTCTCGAGATCGGCGAAGGCCAAACGGTCTTTGGCCAGGACTCGCGCCTTGGCATCAAGATCGGCCTCCCTCGCCTCCATCGTCTGCTCCAACTCTTCCAGCCGGTTGCGCTCGGCAGCCTGCTTCTTCCCCAGCTCCGCCAGCTCAGCATCATGGTTCTTGACGGCTTCCTCACGGGCCTTCATCTCCTTCTCCTCTGCTTGGCGGCGGCGTACCTCTTCGTCATGCTTGTCGCGCAGGCTCTGCAACTCGCCCTCCAGCACTTGGTAGCGGTCACGGGCAGCCTTGGCGTCTTTCAGCGCCGCCTCACGATCGGCTGCAGCACCGATGACCCCTTGTTTCTCCCTCTCGAAAGCTGCAACAGCCTGGCCCAGCACCGCGCGTACCGCCAGGTTAGAATGAAGCCAGCCGGAGGCCAACTCCAGATGCCCGGCCACCAGGCGCAGGTCAGTGCTCAGGAGATCCACCTGTAGTTGGGTCATCTCTGAAAGGGCACACTCCAAGACGGCAGCAGGAGCAGAAGAACCAAGGAGTGGAGGTGCAGCAGTAGGAGGAAGCGACGCCGTCACCAGGGCTTGGGAGACCGCGGGCCCCGGAGCAGCTGGGACCTCGTCAGCCGCGCCAAGCACCGGCCCTTCCGGAGCTAGCGGGGCTATGGGGGTTGATTCCAGGCAGCGATATTCCTCTTGGCCCCGCAAGGGCGACCAGGCTGGGGAGACACGGGCGATGTTGCCTCCTTGCTCTGCGGAGGGAGGCACAGCTGCCGTGCCCTCCTTCCTCCTCTTCGATGAAGATGACGGCCTGATCAACCAAAGGCGAGCATCAGGAAATAACAAGTACCGGGAGGGATAAAGCGAAGCTCGAGACACCGACCAGTCCATCGCGAGGTACTCCACCCTCCGCTTGTGAAGCTTGAGGCCTGACAGCATTGGGACCTGAGGGGCAGGCGTCTGGGCCCCGGCGGCGCCATGCGGTGAGGAGGCAGAACCGGATCCAACCCCAGGAGGTGTTGGGGTGAAGGCGGCACCACGGTCCACCAGCGACGACCTACCCTTCATGGGGACGAGGGGTTGCCCCTTCCCCCTTGGTAGGCGTCGGCCTCAGCATCATCAGGAAGGGCGCGGAGAATCTCGGCCTTGCTCGGAGGGGAGGTCTCCCCCACCTCTTCTGGGGTCTCCTCCAAGTCCACCTCCTCTTCCCCCTCTCCGCAGGACTTGCCAGAAGACACCTCCACTGGTTTCTGCACCGTAGGAGCTCCCGAAAACACCGGCGGCACCAGCCTGCGTGCATCAAAAGTCGGCCTGGAGGCGATGAACTCCTCCCGGTCCCTGCGTTGGAACAGGGGGATGAAGGCGCTAGGCGGGTACTCCTGGTTGTCTCCGACTATGAGACACAAGACGGCGTCCAGTTCGTCGTCAGGTAGGTCCCCCGGCCTCAGGAGGGCCTTGTTTTCCCCTCCTTCAAGCTCCCAGAAGGGGCGCGTGCGCCTGGAGCGGGGCAACCCGCAGCGTCAAGAACTCCCTCAGGAGCATCGCTCCCATTATTTTGGCCACCCTCGCATTGCCCGGCTTCAGGTCAGTCATCATCTTCCCCAACACTAACGATGCCTGCACGTCGACAAGCTCCTCCCTGGGCCACTCCTTGCCTTGCCGAGAGCCTCCGTCGGCAACACCAGGCGCGAATGGGCGAGCTTGGCATCCACCATGACCCATTTGGATCGAATGTTGTCCGCCCTCTTCCCGGTGCTCGAGATCGAATTGGCCTTGCCGGACGCAACAAAGTTGGCGCATCCAGAGATGTGACCCTCGCTGACACGGAGGAAGAAGAAATGGTGCAGGAGCGCCACGGACGGCATCACGCCCAGGTACGCCTCACAGTAGTAGGCAAAGATGGACAGGAGGAGGACAGAGTTGGGGTGGAGATGCAGCGCTTGCAGCCCATAGTGGTCGAGGACTTCATAAAAGAAATCAGAAAAGGGAGGGACCAACCCGACGGCAACGCTGCTCGAAAAGAAGGGAAAGAAGGTGCTCCCCTTAGGCTCCGGCTCATCGGAGGCAAGCCAGAGCTCCGTCTTCCCCCACTTGTTGCTCTCTCCTGCCATCAGCAGGCGCACGGAGGCAAGGCTCTTCTCCGTGACAGTGGGCGCCTCAAGAGCGGGCTCGTACCAAGCCGGAGCCGAGGAAGTCTTGGCCTTGCGCGGCGCCATGGGCGGCAGATGCAGAGCAAGGCCGGAGCAGATCTGTAAGTAGCAGCGGCGAAGAGCGAGAAAGGGGATCTGGGGCGAGGCAAGGAAGAAGCAATGAAGGCAAGTGCCACCCGCGCCAGCCTTTTGTCAGGTCAAGCAGTTGCCGAGGCAACATGGGGAAGGGAGGCGCCTACGTCCAATCAACCGCCACGCGTCAATCGAGGCCGCAGGCTTTTGGGGCCCGCGGTACTCCAAGCTTGACCCTTGGCTTCTCCGTGAAGCCAAGCCCGAGTGCACCTTGGGCTCGGGGGCTACTGTTGGCGTTCTGGGAATGGGGGTCCCCAGACTTGCCTGCCTGTGGCCCGCGGCATGGCCAAGCGGCAGGCGGTACGACCCATCTTCACCAACAAGGCACCCAAGACCCTCGCGAGGCGGACGACGCAAGACCTCCTCCCGAGCGGCCTAGTCAGGCAGGCTCGCGAGGACCGGAGATATCAAGGCGGGGCGAACCTCACGAGACTCTCGTGACGTAAGCCATGACGATCGACACCAGGCGGGCGCCAGCGCGCGCATCGTCCTTGTTTCCTCTTTGGTGCAAAGGAGGCAAGCGCAGCCGCGAAGTACCGAGGCCTTAGGAAAAGATTGCCATTTCGGTGCAACAAGACCAAGACCATGGACTACAAGACGGAGGTCATCGTGGAGCCCAAGACGGCGTCACCACCAGAGCTTTCCGCAGGCGAAGACTACTTTTGTCAGGATAGCTTGTACTAGTTGTCCCCCTTCGAATTAGCCCGCCATTGTTGGATTCCTTCCCGCTCAATATTTGGGAAGAGGACCAGGGCCTCTATAAATAGGACTAGCCACCATAGTAGAGGGGAGAGACCTCATTAGACCCAGAGAGACCTCACCAGACCTGGAGAGACCTCATCAGACCCGGGGAGACCTCATCAGACCCGGAGAGACCTCATCAGTCCCAGAGAGACACACAAGTCCGAAAGCACAAGAACACCTCAACCTCAGGAGGCTGTTCTTCCCCTTGTACTGTTCATCATCAGCCCAAGAGGCAATCCACCACCACACTGGAGTCACTACTAGGAAAAGGGCTATAGATGGAATTGACACTAATGGCGTACCTGACATGTGGTGCGCCACTATAATATAGCAGTGGCGCACCATGTGCAGGTGCGCCATTAGTGTGGAAGACACTAATGGCGTACCTGACATGTGGTGCGCCACTATAATATAGCAGTGGCGCACCATGTGCAGGTGCGCCATTAGTGTGGAAGACACTAATGGCGCGCCAGACATGTGGTCCGCCACTAGTAACAAGTTTTTTTCATTTTTCCAAACATACTAATGGCGCATCATGTAGACAGTGCGCCATTACTAGTAAAAACTAGTAATGGCGCACTGTCCACAGGTGCGCCATTACTAAGTTTTTCCCCCTAGCTAATGGCGCACCGCCAGTGGCTGCGCCATTAGTAATCTTCCCCCTAATTCGCCCGATCCCTTCGTCCCTCCCTCCACTTCCCCCCTCGCTCCACACCCAGCCGCTCCGACGACCCCCGCGCCCCCCCTCGCCGTCTCGGTCCCCGCCGCCGACCCACTTTGCCGCCGCCCCACCCACTGCGCCGCCGCCCGGTCTCCTCCGCCCGTAAGCCTCCCTCCTCCTCCGCCCGTCCGTCGCCTTCGGCCTCGTGCCCCACCCACCGCCACCCTCCTCCATTTCGCCATCGACATTAGGGTTTTGGCCGCCGACGCCGCCTGCCCTCCCCCTTTTGGCCGCTGACGCTGCGCTCCGACCTGCTCTCCTCCCCTCCGACTCCCTCGCCAGCGTTTCGGTCGGGTCCTGCCCCGCTACCCCATCCGTCTTGGTGAACGACGGCGGTGGCGCCGCTGCTGACGCTGGGCTATGGACCTTCCCCCCTCCACCGCTCACGTCCCCGCACCCTGCACCCCCCGCCCCGACGGCGGCGTGACCCGGAGGCGCCGCTCATCGGCAACGACAAGGGTAAGTCCTCCTCCTCGTCTGCCTCCCGTTAACTATATTTTATCTTCAATTCAGGAGCCTCCATGTGTGGATTTTGGGCAGTAAGATCGCCAGCCACATTAATTGTGTTTTTCTTGCTTTTGGAAGCAGGTCCCCTCCTCCAAAGAGGTTGAGAGATCCTCCGTGAAGGTCACCACCCCTCCTCCTCGCCGCCCTCTCCACTGCCGTCCCAGATTAGTTCCTCCTCTCCACTACCACCCCTCCTCAAGCTTCCCGAATGATGTTTGAGGTAATGCCATTCTGCCTTGTCAACCTTACAAAGGACAGATTTGAGGTGACTGTAGTTTGGCATCTTCAGAATTTCACAAAGGTGGATAACCTTCTAATGGCCATAATGTGCCCTACTGTCAAAAAATTCAGTTAGGTACAGTTAGCATCATGTAAGAAAATGGCCATAATGTGCCCTGATAATGATGTATTTTGTCATAAGAATATATAGTGGACTGCCATGATAATGACATGCTGCTAGTAGTTACTTCCATGAGTTGTTTTATTGACATGGCACATTTGCAATGGAGTTTTATATATCTTTAGCCATTGTTCATTAACAACAAGTTAGTTTTGTTTATAGTTGAAAGTGTTGGAAATATGCCCTAGAGGCAATAATAAATTGGTTATTATTATATTTCCTTGTTCATGATAATCGTTTATTATCCATGCTAGAATTGTATTGATGGGAAACTCAGATACATGTGTGGATACATAGACAACACCATGTCCCTAGTAAGCCTCTAGTTGACTAGCTCGTTAATCAATAGATGGTTACGGTTTCCTGACCATGGACATTGGATGTCGTTGATAACGGTATCACATCATTAGGAGAATGATGTGATGGACAAGACCCAATCCTAAGCCTAGCACAAGATCATGTAGTTCGTATGCTAAAGCTTTTCTAATGTAAAGTATCATTTACTTAGACCATGAGGTTGTGCAACTCCTGGATACCGTAGGAGTGCTTTGGGTGTGCCAAACGTCACAACATAACTGGGTGGCTATAAAGGTACACTACAGGTATCTCCGAAAGTGTCTGTTGGGTTGGCACGAATCGAGACTGGGATTTTTCACTCCGTGTAAACGGAGAGGTATCTCTGGGCCCACTCGGTAGGACATCATCATAATATGCACAATGTGACCAAGGAGTTGATCACGGGATGATGTGTTATGGAACGAGTAAAGAGACTTGCCGGTAACGAGATTGAACAAGGTATCGGGATACCGACGATCGAATCTTGGGCAAGTATCGTACCGATAGACAAAGGGAGTTGTATACGGGATTGATTAAGTCCTTGACATCGTGGTTCATCCGATGAGATCATCGTGGAGCATGTGGGAGCCAGCATGGGTATCCAGATCCCGCTGTGGGTTATTGACCGGAGAGTCATCTCGGTCATGTCTGCATGTCTCCCGAACCCGTAGGGTCTACACACTTAAGGTTCGATGACGCTAGGGTTATAGGGAATAGATATACGTGGTTACCGAATGTTGTTCGGAGTCCCAGATGAGATCCCGGACGTCACGAGGAGTTCCGGAATGGTCCGGAGGTAAAGATTTATATATGGGAAGTCCTGTTTTGGTCGTCGGAAAAGTTTCGGGTTTTATCGGTAATGTACCGGGACCACCGGAGGGGTCCGGGGGTCCACCAAGTGGGGCCACCAGCCCCGGAGGGCTGCATGGGCCAAGTGTGGGAGGGGACCAGCCCCAGGTGGGCTGGTGCGCCCCCCCACCAAGGCCCAAGGCGCAAGGGAGAGTGGAAGGGGGCAAACCCTAGGCTCAGATGGGCCTAAGGCCCACCTAGTGGTGCACCCCCTCTCTTTCCCCCTTGGCCGCCCCCCCTAGATGGGATCTAGGGCTGGCCTCCACCCCTAGGGGTGGAAACCTAGGTGGGGGCGCAGCCCCTCCCCTCCCCCTATATATACTTGAGGTTTTGGGCTGCCAGAGACACGATTCAATCTCCTTCTTGGCGCAGCCCTACCCCTCTCCCTCCTCGTCTCTTGCGGTGCTTGGCGAAGCCCTGCTGGAGTACCACGCTCCTCCTCCACCACCACGCCATCGTGCTGCTGCTGGATGGAGTCTTCCCCAACCTCTCCTTCTCCCCTTGCTGGATCAAGGCATAGGAGACGTCTCCGGGCTGTACGTGTGTTGAACACGGAGGTGCCGTTCGTTCGGCACTAGGATCATCGGTGATTTGGATCACGACGAGTACGACTCCATCAACCCCGTTCACTTGAACGCTTCCGCTTAGCGATCTACAAGGGTATGTAGATGCACTCTCCTTCCCTCGTTGCTAGATTACTCCATAGATTGATCTTGGTGATGCGTAGAAAATTTTGAATTTCTGCTACGTTCCCCAACAGAAAGTAAGTGTGTGGTTTGAAATTTTGATCTGATTATGACATCTAGAATTATGTCAGTTTTGTTTTGTAACTAGAAGACCAAAGTGTGTTACTTGTGATCTTCTGATGATGCTACTTGTGATGATGTTGTACTTGTGATGGTGCTACTTGTGATCTTCTGAAATGACCCATTGGCGACTTCATTACGCGGGGATAATGATTTTGCAGGTACCCCGAGAGGCCCTTGAGTTTGCCGGAATGTCGATTAACTTCTGTTCCAGCAAATTCGGGTACTCCATATGTCCTATTTTCAGCAAAGGTCATGCTGAAATTTTCTGTGAATTTTAGCATGACTTTGCTAAAAATAGGACATATGGGGTACTTGCGACTAATGCATGGGTCGGGGTATCTTAGTACTTAATTAAGTAGGATCAACTGCCCCTTTATTCTTGCTGCATTAAACCATAGGTTTTAGGGTGCCTCGGTGTCGATAAGAACCTAAATGATGAAAGCTTAGGCTTTTAGGGTGCCTCGGCGTCGACAAACCCTAAATGATAAAAGCTTAGCTTTTAGGATGCCTCGGTGTCGACAAACCCTAAATGATGTGGTTTTGAATTATGAACGTAGGATATGTCGTCATCGTCATCGGACGACGAAAGTCTCCCGGGGGAGTGCGACTGGTGCCACGATGATCGAGGTCTGTGTGACATGCCTCACCTGGACGATGATCGGCGCTTCAGCATTAAGCTCGAGGAGACCTTCGAAGTTTAAACGGTACACAACGACAACAAGTGTTATTTTCATAATTAAGCATGACTTCAACTATTTCAACGTGTAATTTTCATCTTTTACAATTCGAGTATAGCTTATCCCATGCCATGCAAGACGCTATGTCTTGGAGAGGATGGATTTTGAAGACCATGAAATTTCTGAAACAAAGCAAATTCACCTAAGGACTCATCACGATGTGGACTTTGAAGTAAATCTGTATAATTCTGAGAGCGTAACCCATTTTGGATGCAAAAATTGGGAAGCATTTTGCAAGATGTACGGTTTTGATGAGGGTATGCTTATCACCATGGATCTTGGTAATCCTGACATCGACCAAGACAATATGGACATTTGGGTCCTTGTTGATACGCCTCCAGTTCTACCGCTATGTGAGTTTCTCAAACATAGTTATTAGCTAATTTATATTGTTTATTTCAAAATAGTTGACAGCTTATTTCCATTGACAGCTTATTTTTATTGTTCAAAGAATGTGCGGGAGATGGTAGACAAAACCCACTACACTGATGGCTCCGAATTAACAACTTACAAGGAGAAAAATCATCTGGTCGGATTTTGTACTGACATTGGCAATTACAATATCCACAATCAAACTCCTCAACATTATGGTAAATACGTGCCACTAGTGCATGTGTTCAACTACGGTAACTACCATGGAGATACCCTGGTAAGATTTTTACTATTACGACATCCGTGCATCTTTTGCATACTTCTAAAACTAGTACATCATTGCTAACTATGAAGTTATTACTATGTTTTTCAACAGATAATCCCAGAGAATTTTGTGCCTCATTTGATGTATCAGAAAGGTAGTCTTAATGTTTTGAACATACAGCCAGGTCATCCAACGAATCTCAACTGTCCATACGAGGTTTCTAAAAGAAGTGGAGACATGAAAATCAAAGGATGGAAAAAATGTATGGACAGTCGTAAGGAGGTTCTTGGAAGCAAAAGGAAGCGAAGCGCAAGAACTGGAGACAGGATGATCTCCATTCTCCATAATGGAGAGTCAGGGTCTATATTGTTTTATGCTATTTTACCTTAAATAGGGTATTTAGGTCCTGCCTAATACTGATGATCATGTGCTAAGAACAATTAAGTAGGGTTGGTTCGAGACTTGTAATGTTCTATCTTAGTATTACTTCCGACAAACTCGCTACTCGCGGTCTCGAGACTTGTAATGTTCTATCTTTGTTCGGTCTTTTGAATTCGGAGACTAATATGATGAATTGTATTCAGAGACTAATCTTCTATTGTATTCGATGAATCTGCTCTTGCTGTGGGGTGCTGTCTATATTCTATCCAATAATATATTTTGTAACCTGTGCAAAATTCAGAAAAGTAAAAAAACCTAATATTCATACTAATGGTGCATCACCCCACAGTGCGCCATTAGTATGCCAGATACTAATGGCGCATGGTGGCCTATACTAATGGCGCACGGCGTGGTGCGCCATTAGTAAAAAATACTAGTGGCGTGGTACTAGTGGCGCACTAGTAGTGCGCCATTAGTAGGCAAAACTGGTGCGCCACTTGTAGGCCTTTTCCTAGTAGTGAGTGGGGTATTACACCGCAACGGTGGCTCGAACCAGTATAAACCCCGTGTCTTTCTGTGTTGTGAGTCCATCGAGTTCGTTCGCAAGATCTTAGCGAGCTAGAGCGTAGATCGGTAGGAGGGAAAGACTTCACGCGCACCCCAGTGTTCGAACCTTAAGGGTTAGCCAGAACCCCACATCCGATAAAAGATGACAATACCTAGATCTATCATTCCTTTTATGCCTAGATAAGGGTGTTAAATGATAGCGCTTGTTGGGAGGCAACCCAATTTTATTTTTATTCCTTCCTATTTGCTCCTGTTTAGTAATAAATAATTTATCTAGCCTCTATTTTGGTTGTGTTTTTTGTGTTTAATTATTGTTTGTGCCAAGTAGAACCGTTGGGAAGACTTGGGGAAAGTCTTTTTGATCTTGCTGTAAAAAACAGAAAATTTAGCGCTCACGAGAATTGCTGCCTTTTTTTATTGGAGAGTGCTATTTAGTTAATTCTTTTTCAGATGATTTATAGATAAATTCCTCACGTCCAGCAATTTATTTTAGAAATTTTGGGGTTACAGAAGTATTCGAAACCTATAGATTACTACAGACTGTTCTGTTTTTGACAGATTCTATTTTTCGTGTGTTGTTTGCTTATTTTGATGAATCTCTGGCTAGTAATAGAGTTTATAAACCATAGAGAAGTTGGAATACAATAGGTTTAACACCAATATTAAATAAAGAATGAGTTCATTACAGTACCTTGAAGTGGTGGTTTGTTTTCTTTTACTAACGGAGCTCACGAAGATTTTCTTTTAAGTTTTGTGTTGTGAAGTTTTCAAGTTTTGGGTAAAGATTTGATGGATTATGGAACAAGGAGTGGCAAGAGCCTAAGCTTGGGGATGCCCAAGGCACCCCAAGGTAAAATACAAGGACACCAAAAAGCCTAAGCTTGGGGATGCCCCGGAAGGCATCCCCTCTTTCGTCTTCGTTCATCGGTAACTTTACTTGGAGCTATATTTTTATTCGCCACATCATATGTGTATTGCTTGGAGCGTCTTGTATGATTTGAGTCTTTTATTTTTAGTTTACCACAATCATCCTTTCTGTACACACATTTTGAGAGAGACACATGAATTGGAATTTATTAGAATACTCTATGTGCATCACTTATATCTTTTGAGCTATATAGTTTTTTCTCTAGTGCTTCACTTATATATTTTATAGCACGACGATGGTTTTATTTTATAGAAATAATTGATCTCTCATGCTTCACTTATATTATTTTGAGAGTCCTTTAGAACAACATGGCAATTTGCTTTTAGGCATAATAAGGAGCTTTCATATAAGTGCATTGAATACTAAGAAAAGTTTGATACTTGATGATTGTTTTGAGATATGCAGATAGTGATATCAATGTTGTGCTAGTTGAGTAGTTTTGAATTTGAAAAATACTTGTGTTAAAGTTTGCAAGTCCCGTAGCATGCAAGTACGGTAAACGTTGTGTAACAACTTTGAAACATGAGGTGTTATTTGATTGTCTTCCTTATGAGTGGCGGTCGGGGACGAGCGATGGTCTTTTCCTACCAATATATCCCCCTAGGAGCATGCGCGTAATACTTGGTTTTTGATGACTTGTAGATTTTTGCAATAAGTATGTGAGTTCTTTATGACTAATGTTGAGTCCATGGATTATACGCACTCTCACCCTTCCATCATTGCTAGCCTCTTCGGTGCTGTGCATTGCCCTTTCTCACCTTGAGAGTTGGTGCAAACTTCGCCGGTGCATCCAAACCCCGTGATACGATACACTCTATCACACATAAACCTCCTTATATCTTCCTCAAAACAGCCACCAAAACTACCTATTATGGCATTTCCATAGCCATTCTGAGATATATTGCCATGCAACTTCCCACCGTTCCGTTTATTATGACACGCATCATCATTGTCATATTGCCTTGCATGATCATGTAGTTGACATCATATTTGTGGCAAAGCCACCGTTCATAATTCTTTCATACATTTCACTCATGAGTCATTGCACATCCCGGTACACCGCCGAAGGCATTCATATAGAGTCATATCTTGTTCTAGTATCGAGTTGTAATCATTGAGTTGTAAATAAATAGAAGTGTGATGATCATCATTAATAGAGCATTGTCCCAAATAAAAAAAGGAGAAAAAAAGAGAAAGGCCAAAAAAGGCCCAAAGAAAAGAAAAAAAATAAAAAAGGGGCAATGCTACTATCCTTTTTTCCACACTTGTGCTTCCAAGTAGCACCATGATCTTTATGATAGAGAGTCTCTTGTTTTGTCATTTTCATATACTAGTGGGAATTTTTCATTATATAACTTGGCTTGTATATTCCAACAATGGGCCTCCTCAAGTTCCCTAGGTCTTCGTGAGCAAGGAAGTTGGATGCACACCCACTTAGTTTCTTTTGTTGAGCTTTCATACATTTATAACTCTAGTGCATCCGTTGCATGGCAATCCCTACTCCTTGCATTGACATCAATTGATGGGCATCTCCCTAGCCCATTGATTAGCCGCGTTGATGTGAGACTTTCTCCTTTTTTGTCTTCTCCACATAACCCCCTTTCATTATATTCTATTCCACCCATAGTGCTATATCCATGGCTCACGCTCATGTATTGTGTGAAGGTTGAAAAAGTTTGAGATTACTAAAGTATGAAACAATTGCTTGGCTTGTCATCGGGGTTGTGCATGATGAGAGCATTCTTGTGTGACGAAAATGGAGCATGACCAAACTATATGATTTTGTAGGGATGAACTTTCTTTGGCCATGTTATTTTGAGAAGACATGATTGCTTAGTTGTTATGCTTGAAGTATTATTATTTCTATGTCAATATTCAACTTTTATATTTAATCTTTCGGATCTGAACATTGATGCCACAATAAAGAAAATTACATAGGAAGCATTCCGCATCAAAAATTCTTTTTTTATCATTTACCTACTCAAGGACGAGGAGGAATTAAGCTTGGGGATGCTCGATACGTCTCCAACGTATCTATAATTTTTGATTGCTCCATGCTCCCTTTTCCGGCGCTCCGCCGGAGGGGGAATCGATCACGGAGGTCTTCTACATCAACACCATAGCCTCTTCGATGATGTGTGAGTATTTTACCACAGAACTTCGGGTCCATAGTTATTAGCTAGATGGCTTCTTCTGTCTCTTTGGATCTCAATACAATGTTCTCCTCGATTCTCTTGGAGATCTATTCAATGTAATTCTTTTTGCGGTGTGTTTGTCGAGATCCGATGAATTGTGGGTTTATGATCAAGATTATCTATGAACCATATTTGAATCTTCTCTAAATTCTTTTATGTATGATTGGTTTATCTTAGCAAGTCTCTTTGAATTATCAGTTTGGTTTGGCCTACTAGATTGATCTTTCTTGCAATGGGAGAAGTGCTTAGCTTTGGGTTCAATCTTGCGGTGCTCGATCCCAGTGACAGAAAGGGAAACGACATGTATTGTATTGTTTCCATCGAGGATAAAAAGATGGGGTTTGTATCATATTGCATGATTTTATCCCTCTACATCATGTCATCTTGCTTAAGGCGTTACTCTGTTCTTATGAACTTAATACTCTAGATGCATGCCGGATAGTGGTCGATGTGTGGAGTAAAAGTAGTAGATGCAGAATCATTTCGGTCTACTTGTCATGGACGTAATGCCTATATACATGATCATGCCTAGATATTCTCATAATTATTCGCTATTCTATCAATTTCCCGATAGTAATTTGTTCACCCACCGTAATACTTATGCTATCTTGAGGGAAGCCACTAGTGAAACCTATGGCCCCCGGGTCTATCTTCCATCATATTAATCTACCGTTATTTCCATTGCCGTTTATTTTGCAATCTTTACTTTCATAAAATTACCAAAAATATTTATCTTATTATTATCATCTCTATCAGATCTCACTCTTGCAAGTGGCCGTGAAGGGATTGACAACCCCTTTATCGCGTTGGTTGCGAGGTTCTTATTTGTTTGTGTAGGTACGAGGTGACTCGCGCGTGGTCTCCTATTGGATTGATAACTTGGTTCTCAAAAACCGAGGGAAATACTTACACTGCTTTACTACACCGCCCTTTCCTCTTCAAGGGAAAACCGACGCAGTGCTCAAGAGGTAGCAGAGACGTATCAAGCATCCCCAAGCTTAATTCCTGCTCGTCCTCGAGTAGGTAAATGATAAAAACAGAATTTTTGATGTGGAATGCTACCTAGCATAATTATCAATGTAATTTTCTTTATTGTGGCATGAATGTTCAGATCCGAAAGATTCAAGACAAAAGTTTAATATTGACATAAAAACAATAATACTTCAAGCATACTAACAAAGCAATCATGTCTTCTCAAAATAACATGGCCAAAGAAAGTTATCCCTACAAAATCATATAGTCTGGCTATGCTCTATCTTCATCACATAAAGTATTTAATCATGCACAACCCCGATGACAAGCCAAGCAATTGTTTCATACTTTTGATGTTCTCAAACGTTTTCAATCTTCACGCAATACATGAGCATGAGCCATGGATATAGCACTATATGTGGAATAAAATGGTGGCTGTGGAGAAGACACAAAGGGAGAAGATAGTCTCACATCAACTAGGCGTATCAACGAGCTATGGATATGCCCATCAATAGATATCAATGTGAGTGAGTAGGTATTGCCATGCAACGGATGCACTAGAGCTATAAGTGTATGAAAGCTCAACAAAAGAAACTAAGTGGGTGTGCATCCAACTCGCTTTCTCATGAAGACCTAGGGCATTTTGAGGAAGCCCATCATTGGAATATACAAGCCAAGTTCTATAATGTAAAATTCCCACTAGTATATGAAAGTGACAACATATGAGACTCTCTATCATGAAGATCATGGTGCTACTTTCAAGCACAAGTGTCGTAAAAGGACAGTAACATTGTCCCTTCTCTCTTTTTCTCTCATTTTTTATTTGGGACTTTTTCTCTTTTTTATGGCCTCTTTTTTTATTCTTTTTTTCTTTTCGTCCGGAGTCTCATCCCGACTTGTGGGGGAATCATAGTCTCCATCATCCTTTCCTCACTTGGGACAATGCTCTAATAATGATGATCATCACACTTTTATTTACTTACAACTCAAATTTACAACTCGATACTTAGAACAAAATATGACTCTATATGAATGCCTCCGGCAGAGTACCGGGATGTGCAATGAATCAAGAGTGACATGTATGAAAGAATTATAAAGGTGGCTTTGCCACAAATACGATGTCAACTACATGATCATGCAAAGCAATATGACAATGATGTAACGTGTCATAGCAAACGGAACGGTGGTATGTTGCATGGCAATATATCTCGGAATGGCTATGAAAATGCCATGATAGGTAGGTATGGTGGCTGTTTTGAGGAAGGTATATGGTGGGTGTATGGTACCGGCGAAAGTTGTGCGGTACTAGAGAGGCTAGCAATGGTGGAAGGGTGAGAGTGCGTATAATCCATGGACTCAACATTAGTCATAAAGAACTCACATACTTATTGCAAAAATCTACTAGTTATCGAAACAAAGTATTACACACATGCTCCTAGGGGGGTAGATTGGTAGGAAAATACCATCACTCGTCCCCGACCGCCACTCATAAGGAAGACAATCAATAAATAAAGCATGCTCCGACTTCATCACATAACGGTTCACCATACGTGCATGCTACGGGAATCACAAACTTTAGAACAAGTATTTATCAAATTCACAACTACTCAACTAGCATGACTCTAATATCACCATCTTCATATCTCAAAACAATCATCAAGTATCAAACTTCTCATAGTATTCAATGCACTTTTATGAAAGTTTTTATTATACCCATCTTGAATGCCTATCATATTAGGACTAATTTTATAGCCAAAGAAAATTACCATGCTATTATAAAAGACTCTCAAAATAATATAAGTGAAGCATGAGAGATCAATACTTTCTATAAAATAAAATCACCACCGGGCTCTTAAAAAGATATAAGTGAAGCACTAGAGCAAAATTATCTAGCTCAAAAGATATAAGTGAAGCACATAGAGTATTCTAATAAATTCTGATTCATGTGTGTCTCTCTAAAAGGTGTGTACAGCAAGGATGATTGTGGTAAACTAATAAGCAAAGACTCAAATCATACAAGACGCTCCAAGCAAAACACATATCATGTGGTGAATAAAAATATAGCCTCAAGTAAAGTTACCGATGGACGAAGACGAAAGAGGGGATGCCTTCTGGGGCATCCCCAAGCTTAGGCTTTTGGTTATCCTTGAATTTTACCTCGGGGTTCCTTGGGCATCCCCACGCTTAGGCTCTTGCCACTCCTTATTCCAAAATCTAACAAATCTTTACCCAAAACTTGAAAACTTCACAACACAAAACTGAACAGAAAATCTCATGAGCTCCGTTAGTATAAGAAAACAAACCACCACTTCAAGGTACTGCAATGAACTCATTATTTATTTATATTGGTGTTAAACCTACTGTATTCCAACTTCTCTATGGTTCATACCCCCGATACTAGCCAGAGATTCATCAAAATAAGCAAACAACACATGAAAAATAGAATCTGTCAAAAACAGAACAGTCTGTAGTAATCTGTAGGCTTCGAATACTTCTGTAACCCCAAAAATTCTGAAATAAGTTGGTGGACGTGAGGAATTTTTCTATTAATCATGTGCAGAAAGAATCAACCTAATCTCACTCTCCAGTAACAAATGGCAGCTAATCTTGTGAGCACTAAAGTTTCTGTTTTTTACAGCAAGATCGCAAAAACTCCCCCCAAGTCTTCCCAAAGGTTCTACTTGGCACAAACACTAATTAAAAACATAAAACCACATATAGACAGAAGCTAGATGAATTATTTATTACTAAATAGGAACAAAAAACAAGAAACAAAAATAAAATTGGGTTGCCTCCTAACAAGCGCTATCGTTTAACGCCCCTAGCTAGGCATAAAAACAAGAATATATCTAGGTATTGTCATCTTTGGTATGCAATCCATATGTGGCTCTAAAAATAGATTCATAAGGTAATTTATTTTTCTTCCTAGGAAAGTGTTCCATGCCTTTCCTTAACAGAAATTGGAATCTAATATTTCCTTCTTTCATATCAATAATTGCACCAACAGTTCTAAGGAAAGGTCTACCAAGAATAATAGGACATGTAGGATTGCACCTATATCAAGAACAATGAAATCTACGGGCACATAATTCCTATTTGTAACAATAAGAACATAATTAATCCTTCCCATAGGTTTCTTAATAGTGGAATCCGCAAGATGCAAATTTAAAGAACAATCATCAAATTCACAGAAACCTAACACATCACACAAAGTTTTTGGAATCATGGAAACACTAGCACCCAAATCATATAAAGCATAGCATTCGTGATCTCTAATTTTAATTTTAATAGTAGGTTCCCACTCATCGTAAAGTTTTCTAGGGATAGAAATTTCTAATTCAAGCTTTTCTTCATAGGATTGCATTAATGCATCAACGGTATGTTTGGTAAAAGCTTTATTTTGATCATAAGCATGAGGAGAATTTAGCACGGATTGTAACAAGGAAATACAGTCTATCAAAGAGCAATTATCATAATTAAATTCCTTGAAATCCAAAATAGTGGGTTCATTTCTATGTAAAGTTTTGACCTCTTCAATCCCACTTTTACCAATTTTTGCATCAAGATCTAAAAACTCTGAATCATTGGGACACCTTTTAACTAAAGTTGACTCATCTCCAGTCCCATCATTATCAAGATTCATATTGCAAAACAAAGATTTAATAGGAGACACATCAATCACTTTTAGATCTTCATCCTTATTATCATGAAAACTAGAACAATACGCTTTTATAAAGCAATCTTTTTTAGCACGCATCCTAGCGGTTCTTTCTTTGCAATCTTCAATGGAAATTCTCATAGATTTGAGAGACTCATTGATATCATGCTTAGGTGGAATAGATCTAAGTTTCAAAGAATCAACATCAAGGGAAATTCTATCCACGTTCCTAGCCAACTCATCAATCTTAGGCAATTTTTCTTCAAGTAAGTCATTGAAATTCTTTTGCGAAATCATAAATTCTTTAACACTAGTCTCAAAATCAGAGGGTATCTTATTAAAATTTCCATAAGAGTTGTTGTAGGAATTACCATAATTATTAGAGGAATTACTAGGAAACGGCCTAGGATTAAAGTTTCCTCTATACGCGTTGTTACCAAAATTGTTCCTACCAACGAAATTCACATCCATAGATTCATTATTATTCTCAATCAAAGTAGACAAAGGCATATCATTAGGATCAGAAGAAACACCCTTTTTAGCAAACAATTTCATAAGTTCATCCATCTTTCCACTCAAAACATTAATCTCTTCTATCGCATTAACCTTTTTACTAGTAGATCTTTCGGTGTGCGATTGAGAATAATGAACCATAATATTATCTAGAAGTTTAGTAGCTTCTCCTAAAGTGATTTCCATAAAAGTGCCTCCCGCAGCCGAATCTAAAAGATTTCTAGAAGCAAAATTCAATCCAGCATAAATTTTTTGTATGATCATCCATAAGTTTAATCCATGAGTGGGGCAATTACGTATCATTAATTTCATCCTCTCCCAAGATTGTGCAACATGCTCATGATCAAGTTACTTAAAATTCATAATATCGTTTCTAAGAGAGATGATCTTAGCGGGAGGAAAATAATTAGAGATAAAAGCATCTTTGCACTTATTCCATGAATCAATACTATTTTTAGGCAAAGACGAAAACCAAGTTTTAGCACGATATCTAAGCGAAAATGGAAATAGCTTCAATTTAACAATATCATTATCCACATATTTCTTCTTTTTCATATCACACAAATCAACAAAGCTATTTAGATGGGTAGCGACATCTTCACTAGGAAGGCCAGAAAACAAAGCTTTCATAACAAGGTTCAGCAAAGCAATATTAATTTCACAAGATTCAACATCGATAAGAGGAGCAGTCGGAGTGCTAATAAAATCATTATTGCTAGTATTGGAAAAGTCACACAATTTAGTATTGTCTTGAGCCATCGTGACAATTAATCCAACACACGAGCACACAAGAAGCAAGCGAAAAGGGATGAACGGAAAAGAGGCAAATGAAAAAGAGGGCGAATAAAATGGCAAGGGTGAAGTGGGGGAGAGGAAAATGAGAGGCAAATGGCAAATAATGTAATCCGAGGGATAATAGTTTGTGATGGGTACTTGGTATGTCTTGACTTGTGCGTAGATCTCCCCAGCAACGATGCCAGAAATGGCTTGTTGATGGGAGATCAAATCTTGACTTGACTTGGTGCAACCTCCCCGGCAACGGCGCCAGAAATCCTTCTTTCTACCCCTCGAGCATGCGTTGGTTTTCCCTTGAAGAGGAAAGGGTGATGCATCAAAGTAGCGTAAGTATTTCCCTCAGTTTTGAGAAGCAAGGTATCAATCCAGTAGGAGGTAACACACAAGTCCCTAGTACCTGCACAAACAAACAAGAACCTCACAACCAACACGATAAAGGGGTTGTCAATCCCTTCACGGTCACTTACGAAAGTGAGATCTGATAGATATAATAAGATAAATATTTTTGGTATTTTTATTGTATAGATTGGAAAATAAAGATTGGAAAATAAACAACGATAGAAATAACTAGTAGATAGGAAAATAATATGATGGAAAATAGACCCAGGGGCCATAGGTTTCACTAGTGGCTTCTCTCAAGACAGCAAAATCTATGATGGGTGAACAAATTATTGTCGAGCAATTGATAGAAAAGCGCATAGTTATGAGAATATCTAGGCATGATCATGTATATAGGCATCACGTCTGCGACAAGTAGACCGAAATGATTCTGCATCTACTACTATTACTCCACACATCGTCCGCTATCCAGCATGCATCTAGAGTATTAAATTCATAATAACAGAGTAACGCATTAGGAAAGATGACATGATGTAGAGGGATAAACTCAAGCAATATGATATAAACCCCATCTTTTTATCCTCGATGGCAACAATGAAATACGTGCCTTGCTGCCCCTGTTGTCACTGGGAAAGGACACCGCAAGATTGAACCCAAAGCTAAGCACTTCTCCCATTGGAAGAAAGATCAATCTAGTAGGACAAATCAAACTGATAATTCGAAGAGACTTGCAAAGATATTAAATCATGCAAAAAAGAATTCAGAGAAGAATCAAATATTGTTCATAGATAATCTTGATCATAAACCCACAATTCATCGGATCTCGACAAACACACCGCAAAAATAATTACATCGAATAGATCTCTAAGAGAATCAAGGAGAACTTTGTATTTAGATCCAAAGAGAGAGAAGAAGCCATCTAGCTAATAACTATGGACCCGAAGGTTTGTGGTAAACTACTCACACATCATCGGAGATGCTATGGTGTTGATGTAGAAGCCCTCCGTGATCGATTCCCCCTTCGGTGGAGCGCCGGAAAAGGCCCCAAGATGGGATCTCACGGGCACAGAAGGTTGCGGTGGTGGAAATCGGGTTTCATGGTGCTCCTGGATGTTTTCAGGGTATATGGATATATATAGGAGGAAGAAGTAGGTTGGTGGAGCTGCAAGGGGCCCACGAGGGTGGGGGGCGCACCCTCCTGTCTCGTGGCCTCCTCACTTCTTTCTTGACGTCCACTCCAAGTATCCTGGATCACGTTTGTTCCAAAAATAACTCTCCCGAAGGTTTCGTCCCGTTTGGATTCCGTTTGATATTCCTTTTCTACGAAACACTGGAATAGGCAAAAAACAACATTTTGCACTGGGCCTTTGGTTAGTAGGTTAGTCCCAAAAATAATATAAAAAGGTATATTAAAGCCCATTAAACATCCAAAACAGATAATATAATAGCATGGAACAATCAAAAATTATAGATACGTTGGAGATGTATCAGCGGCCTCTGGCTGCAGGCCGACAGCTGCAGCAGCAAGGCTTCGTGGGTCGCTGCGAAGGTCTTCGTCGCGGGCAACATAGCCCTGGCCCGCGGCTGGCAGATGTTTGCCCACGCGCGCGGTCTGAGCAGGCCGTGCACCCTCCACTTCAAGTACAACGGTGCCACGACCCTCTTCATGAGGGTGTTCGGGGAAGACGGTCGCCGCGCCGGGTGCTGCCCTGAAGACAGTGATGGTGACGAAGTGCTCGGTCTTGGCGACGGCCGTGACGAGGATGAGGGTGAACTCGCTCTCGGTGACGGCCGCGACTCGTCCGACAGCGGTAGCTGCTCCTCCGGCGAAAGCTCCAGTAGCGGTGGCTACGACCACTCACCACATTGTCGGGCTCGCTTCGAGGACGGTGGCGGGTCGTCCCATCGCCGCGCCCCGGTGAAGCGCGAGGAGGGCTCCGGCTGATTCTGGGGCGCTGTGGGCCGATCCTCGTGAGAAGCCGTGTCATAGGATCCGCTTTTGCCTATCCCTTCCTTTCCTCCTGTATTACCAGAAACAAGTCTGGGGCCCCGTGAGGGCGTGTAATGAACCGTAGTGCTTATGCTGCTTTGTGCTATGTTTGTTGTTTCCGGGTTGTGTTGTGGAATCTGTGCTTTATGCAGGCATAGAGGAATAACTTAGCTTGATACATCCGAGGTAGCTTCCATCTTGTGAGGGCGCGCGCCTCCTGGCATCTGGCGGGGCTTCCCTGCTGCCGACTCGGGTGACATCGCGAAGCTGCAAAAATCCGTTAGGAAATCCTTATCCCTCCTTGCGCGAGGCCTCATGCATGGGCTGATCGTGGCCTAGCATACCACGTCGCGTTACCTGTGGAGAACGGATTTAAAAGGGGGGTGCGCCGATCACAAGCTCAATCGAGGGCGCCTCATGGAGACTAGGAGAGCGCGCACCAACGCACACATGTCCAGCCCCCTCGTGAGGCATGTGAGGGAGAGCTTCGGGCAACTGTCGCCCTCCCTGGCACAAAACAAAGAACCTAGGGAAGAATCAGAGAGAAGAGGGGATTCAACCAAGCCATCGAGAAACGCCAGAACTTCAAATTCCATTAAAAAAGGGGGGCAAGCCAACTACAGAAAGCAAATGAACAACCGCGTCCGGCACCTAGTCTAGTCTTCTCACCAGAGCGGAGCTAAGTGCTGCGACTAGGACGTGGGAAGGAGCCCCCGAGGCCCGAGGGAGGCACTCCGGAGACTCCGGGGCGTGTACAGCCCCACTCATTATTACGTGAGAGTATCACAAGCGGAGACCTTCACAGGCACTAGTCCTTGCTTCATGGGTAGAACTTCTGAAGGTGCTGGATGTTCCAGGCGTTCTGGATGGGGATCCCGTCCTGCATCTCCAGGCGCGTGGCACCAGGCCTGGAGACGCGGGCAATACTAAACGGGCCCTCCCACATGGGTGAGAGCTTATGCAGCCCTTCCCTGGAGAGCACGCGCCTCAGGACGAGATCGCCCACCTCGAGCATCCTGGAGCGGACACTGCAGCAGTGGTAACGTCATAGCGCCTGCTGGTATCTCGCCACCCGGAGCGAGGCTTGACGGCGATGTTCCTCCCCCAGCACGAGGTCCATTCCCCGCATGGCGTCCTGACGTGCCTCGTCAAACGCCAGGATCCACGCAGAGCGATGCTTGACCTCATGAGGGAGAACTGCTTCGGCTCCGTAGATGAGGAGGAATGAGGTCTCGCCTATTGGCTTGGTGGCAGTGGTGCGGATGGACCATAGCACGGACTGGAGCTCATCGTGCCAGCCCCTACCATAGGCCTCGAGCCTCTTCTTGAAGCTCCTGGTCTTGAGGCCTCTCACGACCTCCGCGTTGGCGCACTCGGCTTGGCCATTGCTCCTGGGGTGTGCCACTAAGGCATAGCATATCTGCGTTCCAAGGTTAGCACAATATCTCTTGAGGAGATTGCTAGTGAACTGCGAGACGTTGTCGATGATGATGCTGTTAGGGACCCCAAACCGGCTCATGAGGCCCTTGATGAACTTAACTGCTGACCCGACTGGGATGGTGCGGACGGCTTCCACCTCTGCCCACTTGGTGAACTTGTCGATGGTGACGTAGAGGTAGCGGTAGCCCCCAGGCGCTTGAGGGAACGGACCCAGGATATCCAGCCCCCAGACCGCGAACGGCCACAAGAGTGGGATAGTCTGGAGGCCCTGGGCCGGCTGGTGGATTTGCTTGGCATGGAACTGGCACGCCTCGCAGGACCTTACCAGCTCGGTTGCGTCGTTGAGCGCCGTGGGACAGTAGAAGCCGCTGCGGAACGCCTTGCCAACCAGGGTGCACGACGACAAGTGATGCATGCAGTCCCCGCCATGTATGTCAGCTAGCAGCTCGCTCCCCTGCTTCCTGGAGATGCATCGCAAGGAACCATCATTTGGTCATTTTCTGTACAGCTCACCGTCCTGGATGCAATATGCCGTAGCCTGCTGGGCCACGCGCTCCGCGTCCTCCTCTTTCTCCGGCAGCATTCCTCGCACCAGGTATGCCCTGAGCTCCTCGGTCCAGCAGCCCTCCTGAGGCTCGAGCGCTAGGAGCAGACGTGCTCCTGAGGTCGGGCCACAGGCGGGGGCTCCCGAGGCTGGTGGCTGGGGGAGTTCCTCTTGAGGCAGTGCAGGCTCGGCGGCCGAGGGGGCTGCGAGGGCTTGAAAAGTCGCTCTTCGAAGACACCAGGCTCTTGGGGCTGGCGCCTTGACGCTCTCTTGGCAATCTCATCGGCTTCCTTGTTTGTGCCGCGTGGCACATGTTGCAGTTCCAGGCCCAATAATTGCTTCTCCATCTTGCGCACCTCCGCGAGGTACGCCTCCATGTGCTCGTCCCTCGGCTCGTACACCTTCTTGGAGAAGTTGACGAGGAGCTGGGAGTCTCCCTTGATGGTGAGACGCTTCACCCCCAAGGCTGTTGTAGCCTTGAGGCAGGCGATCAGCCCCTCGTATTCCACGATGTTGTTGGAGACCTTCTCGCCCCGCTGGAATTAGAGCTGCATGACGTAGTATAGTTTGTTTTGGGTGGGCGAAATGAGCACAACGCCAGCCCCCGCACCTTGGCATGCGAAAGCGCCGTCGAAGTACATGACCCAACCATCTGACGCTTCACTTCCTGGTGAGAGGGATCGGCTCTCGCCTTCTTCGGGCTCCGGAGCGTCGGCCCATTCTGCCACGAAGTCGGCGAGGGTGGCTCCCATGATGACCCTGGTTGTGCTAAACTCCAGCTGAAACGCTTGCAGCTCGATGTTCCACTCAGTGACTCTTCCCACAGCGCTGGGGCTCCGGAGCACCCTCTCCAGTGGGTAGTCTGAGAAGACCTTAATTCGGTGACCTTGGAAGTAATGACACAACTTGTGTGAGGCCACCAGGAGTGCGAGCAAAAGCTTCTGTGGAATGGTGTATCGTGCTCTTGCGTCTCGTAGCACCGTGCTGTTGAAGTATACCGGGTGCTCGACGAGGGCGGGAGCGTCGATGGAGTCTTTGGCCTCCTGAGGTTGTGGCGCCTCTTGAGGTGGGGAACCTCAGGAGCTTGGTCACCCATCGGGGCCTCCGCTAGCCCAGAGATGCCGTCTTGTGGGGCCTGATCATCCACGGGCGTTGTCGTGGCTTTGGCAGCGCCGTCTCGGCGCCGCACTGTCCCAGCTGAGGGTGCGGCATTACATGATGTGCTCTTGGCCTGGTGCTCCTCCCGGACAGCCACCAATGCCGCGCTAGCTGAGTGGGGCATGGCGGCCAGGTAGAGCACTAGGGGCTCGAGGGGACGAGTGATAACCCACAAGTATAGGGGATCACAACAGTTTTCGAGGGTAGAGTATTCAACCCAAATTTATTGATTCGACACAAGGGGAGCCAAAGAATATTCTCAAGTATTAGCAGCTGAGTTGCAAATTCAACCACACATGGAAACTTAATATCTGCACCAAAGTATTTAGTAGCAAAGTAATATGATAGTAGTGGTAACGGTAGCAAAAAGTAACGGTAGCAAAAGTAATATTTTTGGGTTTTGTAGTGATTGTAACAATAGCAGCGGAAAAGTAAAAAAAGCGAAGAACAATATATGGAAAGCTCGTAGGCATTGGATCGGTGATGGAGAATTATGTCGGATGCGATTGTTCATGCAACAATTATAACATAGGGTGACACAGAACTAGCTCCAATTCATCAATGTAATGTAGGTATGTATTCCGAATATAGTCATACATGCTTATGGAAAAGAACTTGCATGACATCTTTTGTCCTACCCTCCCGTGGTAGCGGGGTCCTATTGGAAACTAAGGAATATTAAGGCCTCCTATTAATAGAGTACCGGACCAAAGCATTAACACATAGTGAATACATGAACTCCTCAAACTACGGTCATCACCGGTAAGTATCCCGATTATTGTCACTTCGGGGTTAACGGATCATAACACATAATAGGTGACTATAGACTTGCAAGATAGGATCAAGAAATCTCATATATTCATGAAAACATAATGGGTTTAGATATGAAATCATGGCACTTGGGCCCTAGTGACAAGCATTAAGCATAGCAAAGTCATAGCAACATCAATCTCAGAACATAGTGGATACTAGGGATCAAACCCTAACAAAACTAACTCGATTATATGATAAATCTCATCCAACTCATCACCGTCCAGCAAGCCTACGATGGAATTACTCACGCACGGCAGTGAGCATCATGAAATTGGTGATGGAGGAAGGTTGTTGATGACGATGGCAACGGATTCCCCTCTCCGGAGCCCCGAACGGACACCAGATCAGCCCTCCCGAGAGAGTTTAGGGCTTGGCGGCGGCTCCGTATCGTAAAACGTGATGAATCCTTCTCTCCGATTTTCTTCTCCCCGAAAGTGAATATATGGAGTCAAGGTGGACTTCGGTGGAGCATCAGGGGGCCCATGAGGCAGGGGGCGCGCCCAGGGGGGTAGGGCGCGCCCCCCACCCTCGTGGACAGGGTGTGGGTCCCCTGACATGGATCTTTCTTCCAGTATTTTTATGTATTCCAAAAATAATCTCTGTTGATTTTCAGGTCATTCCGAGAACTTTTATTTCTGCACAAAAATAACACCATGGCAATTCTGCTGAAAACATCGTCAGTCCGGGTTAGTTCCATTCAAATCATGCAAATTAGAGTCCAAAACAAGGGCAAAAGTGTTTGGAAAATTAGATACGACGGAGACGTATCAACTCCCCCAAGCTTAAACCTTTGCTTGTCCTTAATCAATTCAGTTGATAAACTGGAAGTGATAAAGAAAAACTTTTACAAACTCTGTTTGCTCTTGTTGTTGTAAATATGTAAAGCAGGGATTCAGGTTTTCAGCAAAGATTATGAACTAACCATATTCACAATAACACTTAGGTCTCATGTTTACTCATATCAATGACATAATCAACTAGCGAGCAATAATAATAAATCTCGGATGACAACACTTTCTCAAAACAATCATAATATGATATAACAAGATGGTATCTCGCTAGCCCTTTCTGAGACCGCAAAACATAAATGCAGAGCACCTTTAAAGATCAAGGACTGACTAGACATTATAATTCATGGTAAAAGAGATCCAGTCAAGTCATACTCAATGTAAACTAATAGTAATGGATGCAAATGATAGCGGTGCTCTCCAACTGGTGTTTTTTTAATAAGAGGATAATGACTCAACATAAAAGTAAATGGATAGGCCCTTTGCAGAGGGAAGCAAGGATTTGTAGAGGTGCCAGAGCTCGGTTTTGAAATATAGATGAATAGTATTTTGAGCGGTATACTTTCAATGTCAACATAACAACCAAGAGATCTCGATATCTTCCATGCTACACACATTATAGGCGGTTCCCAAACAGAATGGTAAATTATATACTTCCCCCTCCACCAACAAGCATCAATCCATGGCTTGCTCGAAACAACGAGTGCTTCCAACTAACAAGAGTCCCGGGGGAGTTTTGTTTGTAGTTATTTTGATTTGATTTGCATAAAGCATGGGACTGGGCATCCCGGTGATCAGCCATTTTATCGTGAGTGAGGAGCGGAGTCCACTCCTCTTGACAATAACCCGCCTAGCATGGAAGATACAGACAACCCTAGTTGATACATGAGCTATTCGAGCATACAAAACAGAATGTTATTTGAAGGTTTAGAGTTTGGCACATACAAATTTACTTGGAACGGCAGGTAGATACCGTATATAGGTAGGTATGGTGGACTCATATGGAACAACTTTAGGGTTTATGGAGTTGGATGCACAAGCAGTATTCTCGTTTAGTACAAGTGAAGGCTAGAGAAAGACTGGGAAGCGACCAGCTAGAGAGCGACAACAGTCATGAACATGCATTAAAATTAATCAACACCGAATGCAAGCATGAGTAGGATATAATTCACCATGAACATAAATATCATAGAGGCTATGTTGATTTTGTTTCAACTACATGCGTGAACATGTGCCAAGTCAAGCCACTCGAATCATTCAAAAGAGGATACCACCCTATCATACCACATCACAACCATTTTAATAGCATGTTGGCACGCAAGGTAAACCATTATAAGCTCCTAGCTAATTAATCATGGCATAAGCAACTATAATCTCTAATTGTCATTGCAAACATGTTTCTTTCATAATAGGCTGAATTAGGAACGATGTACTAATCATATTTACAAAAACAAGAGAGGTCGAGTTCATACCAGCTTTTCTCATCTCAATAAGTTCATCATATAATCATCAATATTGCCTTTCACTTGCACGACCGAATAGTGTGTTAAATAATAATAGTGCACGTGCATTGGACTAAGCTAGAATCTGCAAGCATTCAATTCAAGAGAGAAGACAAGATAATATGGGCTCTTTGTTAGATCAACAAATGCATATGAGAGCCACTCAACATTTTCATCATGGTCTTCTCCTCTCGACCCCCAAAGAAAAGAAACAAAATTATTTACACGGGAAATCTCCTAACAAGCAAAAGAAGAACGAGAAATCTTTTTAGGTTTTATTTGAAGTTATTACTACTACAGGCATGGAAACTAAACTAACCAAAAGCTTCAACTATTTTTTTGTTTTTCTTAAGGTTTATTAAGGCACACAAGAAGAAAGCATAAAAAGGGAAATAAACTAGCATGGATGATACAATGAAAAAGTATGAGCACCGACAACTGGCATGAGTGTGTGAACATGAATGTAATGTCGGTGAGAAATACGTACTCCCCCAAGCTTAGGCTTTTGGCCTAAGTTAGTCTATGCCCATGGATGGCCTGGTGGATATCCAAAGTCGTAGTTGGGGTCGTACTGAGAAGGAGCCTCGGGTTACCACTGGTTGGCAATCTCCTCCGGATCCCACTGGTAAACAGACTGTCGTGAAGGATCAAATTTTGGTTCCGGCTCTGGCTCTGTAGCTGATGTGGGGTTTCGGTAGGCGTGAATGGCCTCCGGCAGAACAAGGTACTTGCCTGCGGATAAGTCAAACAAGGAAGGAGCAGGCAAAGTGATAGTCTCAGGGTGATTTTTATTAAAAATTAGCTTGTACTTAAGCATCTTTTCCTTATTCTTAACGATAAAATCATGTGCTACCATACACTTATAGTCTAGAAAAACATGAGGTAGCAACTTCTCTTCCTTCTCGTAATGCCTAATAGGTATGTTAAAGTGTGCAGCGAGGCGCGAGGCAAAGATACCTCCCAAGATGGGGCCCTTAGTACGGTTAAGATTTAACCGCTTTGCAACAATAGCATCCATACTAAATGTGTCATCACGGAACAAGGCATGGCACAAAATAACAATATCAGGGGCACTAAGGTTGCCACAGTTTCCGCGACCAATCAAGCATCTACTAGCAAATATTACAAAGTAACGTAGAACAGGAAAATGTATGCTAGTAATTCTTGCATCAAAAACATTCCTAGTTTCCCCTACAACAATCATATCAATAAACCCTTCCACATCACTACGATGTGGTTCTTCTATGCTGCCTGTAAAGGGTATCTTACAGACCCGGCAGAAATCAAAAAGGGACATCTCCTTATACTCATCATATAAATAGAAATCCACCGAAGGTGGTGACCTCCTAGCATGGAAATGAAAAATTTGCACAAAAATATTAGTGAGTAAGAGATACTGTTCGCGTTGGTCGTGGAGGAAGTCGGTGAGGCCTGCATTCTCAGTCAACTCATAAATATCATCATAAATCCCGGCTGCTCTCAAGAAATCATCACAAGGCCATTCACACGGCCGAACTTCCGCGGTGCGAGGGAGATTATATTTGGGCTTCTTATCCTCCTCACTTTGCTTGTCCTTCGAGCTTCGGCTCGACGAGCCCCTCAAAAATCTCTTCATCTTTTTCTGAAATTTTCTGAAATTTTTAGCAACTTAAAAATAAATGTGAACCAAACTCAACAAAATTGATAGCAACTACTCCTACAAGTGCCTAGAGGCCACATCATGCATTAGACACTACAAAAAAATACACTTTCGTGATGATACGTGTTTGTCACAGTAGGTCGCGTTTTCTGTCATGCATGTACATCCATGACGATTTTATGACAGAATCAAGATAGTCATACCTGTGCTGTCATAGAAGTGTTCCATGACATCACCAAAATTATCATCATGGAAGTGTCCACTTCCATGACGATAAATCGCGCATCACGGAAGTGCTTTCGTCAAGGGTGACCGACGTGGCATCCACCGTAACGGAACGCCGTTAAGCTATCGGGTCGGGTTTTGGATCCGATAACCCATTAACAGCCCCGACTGGGGATTTTCCACATGTAAAATCATCATTGGCTGGAGGAGACACGTGTCAGGTCCGCGTTGGCACAGGTGTCACTCATCCAATGGGCGAGACGCGCCTATGATATGTTGACACATGGACCGGCCCATCAAGTTTAAATGGGCCGGCCCAACTGAAGGCCCACAACATTTGGCGGACCATAATGGGCCGGCCCAGCTAAAGGCCCACGAGATTTTGCGAACCATAATGGGTTGGCCCAGCTAAAGGCCCACAAGATCTTGCGGGCCATAATGGGTCGGCCCAGGTAAAGGCCCATAAGATTTTTGTGTGCCATAATGGGCTGGCCCAGGTAAAGGCCCACAAGATTCTTGCGGGTCATAATGGGCCGGCCCAGCTAAAGACCCATGAGATTTCGCCGAAATTAATTGGCCGGCCCAGCTGTAGGCCCACAAGATTTTGAGGACCCTAGTAGGCCGGCCCATTAACTGGCTGCCATGTTTTGGGCCAAATGCCGACCCATATTTGATCCGGTCCATTAATGGCCTGCCATGCTCCGGGCCTAATAGTGGCCCATTGAGATCCGGCCCATTAAAATCCTACCACGTTCTGGGCCAAATTACGGCCCAGATCAGGTCCGGCCCTTTAAGAGGCTTTGGGCTCAATTATGGCCCATATCAGATTCGGCCCGTCAACTAGACACTGTGCTTTTGGGCCCACTTGCTAAAGGCCCACTTACTAATTCGGCCTGATATTAGTTTTGGCCTGTTAAGGGCCCGTTTAACATTTCGGCCCTATATTAATTTCGGCATGTTAAAAGCCCGTCATATAGTTGGTCCTAACTACGGCCCGGTTTGCATCCGGCCTGCTCGCAGCCGATATCTGATTGGGCTAAACAAGGACCGAGACAATTTTGGCCTGTTAAAAGCCTGTGATTTGATTCGCACAATCATGGGCCGGGGTTCATTTCGGGCTGCTGCCGGCCCGTGAGCTGTTCGGCACGTTTCAGGCCCAACCTACATCGTGATTGCATGACGGCTCGATTATGTACCGTAATTTTACGGTTTGGCCGGTTTACTGCGAAGACATGATATATATACAGTAAAATAACTGTAGCATCATGAATAAGAAAAACCTAGACTATACAATAAAGAAATTACGACATATTACATCCATTGGGCATCAAAGTTCACCACTACGATAATAAAGCACAAGCAGACTACAGATTACATACACTGGGCATCAAAGATCGCCACCAGTGCAAATAAACACGCTGACAAAATAATATACAAAACCGACAGCACTTCAATAGAGCTCAAGAAAGGTTAGCCCTGCTGGGGAGCTGCAGCGCAAGCAACTGAGCAAGATGATGAGACTGCGCTTGTTCAACACTTATATCTTCCTCACTCTGAAAGATAAACAAGCAGACAGATGACAGGTTTTGCACATAAAAGTATCAGTGCTGACAATTCATCACATTTCTTACTAATGAATACAGTGACACAATTTAAAATTGCATTAACTCAATATGGTATTGTTCAGGTCAAGACATGGCAGGAAATGACATTGTGAAGGAGTTGGCAGCTTCATGACACCACTGGATTACAGATCAAGAACTCATAAGTATCAATGATTAGTGTGCAGTCAATTTATACCATTTCAGATTGGCAAATAAAGAGATGGTTTAAATAATAGTAGAATGATATGACATTGTTCATAGTTAAGACATTGCAGAATATGACATTGTGCTGTAGTGGGTAGGTTCACCACACCACTGGATTACGGATGAAGAACAGAAGCATACATGCAGTGCAAAAGAAGATCACTTGCTCTGTATAGTTTAATTTACATGGTATGAAGAAGGAACTTGGTTGTACAACTGAAAACTTAAATTGAGAAAGGACAAACTTTTGTTTATGAACTACATAATAAACTTTAAATAAGCAATTTGATGAAAACACAAAAAATAAACAGCTGTTGCAGTCATGCCTAACCAAATATATACAACAAAGTTTGAAGGCTTGAGATGGACAAACTTACATTATTGGTGAAGACAGGCTCTATAAAGGCCTTGTCCATGCTGATGGGGGGGAAATTCAAGAAGTTTACCACAGAATCTTCTTCAAAAGCAGTGCCTTTATTCTACATTTTGTTAAGAGTAAATATAGATGTGATAATATACGAAAAAATGGAGAATATTTAAGATAAGATGAAGAGTGATGCTACATAACCAAGTAGCTATAAATATAAGTGCAACGATACAGGCAAAAGGTACAGCCAAGAGAAATGCACAGCTAAACTCCTTCAGTACCAACCTTATGGTAAGAGTAAATATAGATCTGATGTGTAGAAAATGGAGGGCAAAGGAAAATAAGCTGCAGAGTGATGGTACATGAACAACTACCTGTCATTATAAGTACACTGATACAGGACAACATGTACTTACAAGAACAATGCAGAGCTAAAAAAACATTGGCATTGGATATATTCTACACTAATGTAACCATTCATACAGATCAGATAATTTGGAGCGAACAATTGATAAGCAAGCTATCATGCATATTGCTATCACATAATGAACCAGGTATGTATGCAAGTACAGTGATATAGGACAACAGGTACTAACAAGAGCAAAGCAGCGGGTAGCATATTTGCGATATCCTGTCGTTCTTGTCAAACCGGAATTCTTCTTTGAGCAGATTTCCTGCAAAAAAGATCCATAAGGCACATGCGGAAAAGTAGAAGTTCAAATTGTCATGTGATTTCATAGACAGTACCTCATCCTGGGAACGAGACTAGTGCATAACAAGGTTTTTCCATTCAATGTCTTCTAAATTTAGCACAGGAGACTTCACCGGAAATTCTTTTATAGACTTGCCATCAAAGTGTGATTTCCTCAGGTAACACCGATACTGCTGCAATGCTTCCTTGAAAAGCACAAGCCAGCTTTGCTCGTCATGACTATCAAGATTGACCCTCGCCTAGTTACAACAATGTAATGTAAATCATTGTGTGTTCAATCAGCAGAAAACAGGAAAATAATAACCATGAATAATAGGACTTACACGTAAGTTGGACACAAAGATGTGAAAATGGTGTTTGTCTTCACAATAATCTTCCCATGATGGGAATATATGCACGTAGTCCCTAACAACATTGAAAGCATTGTCTTTTAAACTGGGAATAAATGGAATGGGGTTCCAATCTGCAGGAATTGGCCATCTCTGCAGTTGGGATAGGTCTTCGGCCGGTGGACCTGCTGTACTTTTTGCTGGAGTGGGATTTTTCTGTGGTACAGCTGGTGCTATGGCAAATGAAATCGGTATACCTTTTGTTGGAGTGAAGGTCCTATGTGGTGGGGCTAGTGGTGTGGCCAGTGAAGTATGGGTATAGTCTGCTGGAGTCGGTCCTACGTTTTGTGTCACTGGTTGTACAACCAATATAAGTGGGGTGCTGTCTGATTTCTCCGGCACCACCATGTTTTTCAAGGACTTTGCTGGTGCTCCTTCAGGTTCGGCAATCACCCTCTTCCTTTTTGATGTCTGATGCACAAGAACAACATTTGAGTGGAAAAACATGGTATGATGACAAATGGAATATGTATTGATAATGGATGGGCATGGCATCTCGACATATATGATGAGTAAACTAAGCAGATGGCAGTGCAACAAAGTAGAAGAAATGCAAGACAACATATGCAAGATACCCGCAATCAATAAAACATTGCCAAATTAGAACATGCACCTTGATGGGTGAACAAGACAGGCCATCTTCCTTTGACTCCTTGAGGTTAGAATAGTCATTAGGATCATATTCTGAATAAGAATCAACAGGTGGGGAGCGTATGAGTTTCATTGGATCCAGAATGGCACTCAATGCCTTGGTGCCAATTTTGTAAGTCATTGCAGTGTTTAGCTTCAAAAGTGGACTGCTGCTAGTGTGACACAAAGCAGCTACACAGATCATAGTGTAGATATAACGGGAAAACCTTAAGCATCAGAGTAAAATCAGCAAAGTGGAACTTGCTGGAATATATGTGCTAGTATTGCCAGTACGGCTAGAAAGTCTTCGGATACCAGCTCTCTTCAAGTGAAGGTGCGGTACTGTTAATATCAGTGTAACTCTGAAAGGCGACACAACTCCCCGCATTTCCTTGCTATTCTTATAGGATTCAAGTGGGCAGGCCACTACAAATCCTATTCCTATGTTTACAAGATCCTACGAATCAAAGAGGCTCAAAGTGTCCATCACAACCGACCGTATAGACCTCTACACTGCAAATGTCCCTGCTCATCTTCAGTACAAGGAACATATTGTACTACTATCATACTCCCTCCATTCCAAAATATAAGTCTTGGTAGAGATTTCCACTATGGATCACATACAGATGTATCCAGATACATTTTAGAGTGTAGATTCACTCATTTTGCTCCATATGTAGTCCATGGTGGAATCTATACAAAGACTTGTATTTAGGAACGGAGAGAGTACATATTAAAGAAGACCGGAGAGGAACATGGTAAAGAAGAGCAAGTAGATTTTGGATAATAAAATGTTGGTTGCGCAGTGCCCACACATGATGAACTAGAGCGCATTAAGAATGCAACTCCCAGCTGTCTCTTGACCATTTCAGGCGGTTGGATGAAGATCCTATGTCTCGTAACCCTTCTTCTTCCTCGTCTCTGATTCTTCCCATACAGAACACCGCACGGGCCACCGGCCCCCACCGCCTGTGTTCCTCCGCCACCCCCACCCCCACCCCTGCCCCAACCCCCACCCGCGTCGAGTTTTCTTCATTCGGCGAGGCCCTACAACCACCCGAGCCCCTTCGATCGCACAGGCAAACTCCGGCGAGCTCTGAAAAATCGACTGGCCAAATTTTGAAATTTAGTCTATTGTGATTTAACTAGTGTGGAATATAAAAGGGGAAAACCATAAGCATTGGGAGTATAGTATTGAGCGTGCCATGGCGGATCTGAAGGCGCAAACCGGAAAAAGGCAACTTCGCAACCAAGACAAGAAATCAGAGTAAAGTAGTGGCGATCTATTTTCTTGCTGCGATAAATAAGTTGAGCATATACGAAAGAGTACCGCCTCTGGTGCGGCATCATGTACGCATCTGCTGAGAATTTGACGGTGCTGTGGTAGCGATGGCTGTCGGCGGCGTGGAAGCAGATCTAGGAGGGTTGAGGGAGTCCTGGATTAGGGGGTGTTCGGGTAGCCGGACTCCAGGACTATGAAGATACAAGATTGAAGACTTCGTCCCGTGTCCGGATGGGACTTTCCTTGGCGTGGAAGGCAAGCTTGGCGATGTGGATATTCAAGATCTCCTACCATTGTAACCGACTCTGTGTAACCCCAACCCTATCCGGTGTCTATATAAACCGGAGGGTTGTAGTCCGTAGGACATCAACTCCATATACAACAATCATACCATAGGCTAGCTTCTAGGGTTTAGCCTCCTTGATCTCGTGGTAGATCTACTCTTGTACTACCCATATCATCAATATTAATCAAGCAGGAGTAGGGTATTGCCTCCATCAAGAGGGCCCGAACCTGGGTAAAAACATCGTGTCCCTTGTCTCCTGTTACCATCCGGCCTTGACGCACAGTTCGGGACCCCCTACCCGAGATCCGCCAGTTTTGACACCGACATTGGTGCTTTCATTGAGAGTTCCTCTGTGTCATTGCCTTCAGGCCCGATGGCTCCTTTGATCATCAACAATGATGCGGTCCAGGGTGAGACTTTTCTCCCCGGACAGATCTTCGTCTTCGACGGCTTCGCACTGCGGGCCAACTCGCTTGGCCACCTGGAGCAGATCGAAAGCTACGCCCCTAGCCATCAAGTCAGGTTTGGAAGCTTAAACTACACGGCTGACATCCGCGGAGACTTGATCTTCGACGGGTTCGAGCCACCGCCAAGCGCGCCGCACTATCTCGAGGGGCATGATCTAGCTCTGCCTCCGGACAGTGTCCTGGAGGCCGCACACGCACCGGTTCCGACCCCTAACTCGGAGCCTATTGCGCCAATCGAGGATGAGCGGTTGGACGTCACCTCGGGGGCTGCGATCTCAAAGGCGATCGAGCCGAGCGCCAGCCCCGCACTCTACATGACCCATGACTCCGAGGATCCGGACTCCGAACCCCCCGCGCCCCTGCCAATCGAATCCGATTGGGCGCCGATAATGGAGTTCACTGCCGCGGACATCTTTCATCACTCGCCTTTCGGCGACATCCTGAATTCTCTCAAGTTTCTCTCTTTATCCGGAGAGCCCTGGCCGGATTACGGTCAGCGAGGATGGGATACGGACGATGAAGAAGTTCAAAGCCCACCCACCACCCACTTTGTAGCCACTGTTGACGATTTAACCGTCATGCTTGACTTCGGCTCCGAAGACATCGACGGTATGAACTTAAGCCACATAATTCAGCAGCCAGAGGAATCGGCCAGGCAATTCTGGACACGGTTTCTAACAAAGAAAAACTAGAAAGTCGATTGTCCGGACGCAGAGGCCCTAGCAGCCTTCAAGCATAACATCTGCGACGAGTGGCTTGCCCGGCACCTGGGACAGGAAAAGCCGAAATCTATGGCAGCCCTCACGGCACTCATGACCCGCTTTTGCGCGGGAGAAGACAGCTGGCTAGCTCGCAGTAACAACTTATCAAAGAACCCTGGTAATTCGGATACCAAGGACAAAAGTGGCAGGACACGTCGGAATAAGCAAAAACGCCGCATTAGCAGCGACAGCAATGAAGACACGGCAGTCAATGCCGGATTCAGAGGCTATAAATCCGGTCAGCGGAAAAAGCCATTCAAAAAGAATACTTAGGGCCCGTCCAGTTTGGACCGAATACTCGACCGCTTGTGCCAGATACATGGCACCCCCGAAAGGCCAGCCAATCACACTAACAGGGATTGTTGGGTGTTCAAGCAGGCAGGCAAGTTAAGAGCCGAAAACAAAGACAAGGGGCTGCGCAGCAATGACGAGGAGGAGCCCAGGCCGCCGAACAACAATGGACAGAAGGGCTTTCCCCCACAAGTGCGGACGGTGAACATGATATACGCAACCCACATTCCCAAGAGGGAGCGGAAGCGTGCGCTACGGGACGTATACGTGATGGAGCCAGTCGCCCCAAAGTTCAACCCATGGTCCTCCTGCCCGATCACTTTTGATCGAAGGGACCATCCCACTAGCATCCGTCATGGCGGCTTCACCGCATTGGTTCTCGACCCAATCATCGACAGATTTCATCTCACAAGAGTCCTCATGGACGGCGGCAGTAGCCTGAACCTGCTTTACCAGGATACAATGCGGAAAATGGGCATAGATCCCTCAAGGATTAAGCCCACAAAAACGACCTTTAAAGGCGTTATACTAGGTGTAGAAGCCAACTGTACAGGCTCAGTAACACTTGACGTGGTCTTCGGATCCCCGGATAATTTCCGAAGCAAAGGGTTAATCTTCGATATAGTCCCGTTTCGCAGTGGCTATCACGCCCTGCTCGGACGAACCGCATTCGCGAAGTTCAATGCGGTGCCGCACTACGCATATCTCAAGTTCAAGATGCCAGGCCCTCAAGGAGTAATCACGGTCAACGGAAACACCGAACGCTCCCTTCGTACAAAGGAGCACACGGCGGCTCTCGCAGCTGAAGTACAAAGTAGCCTTCTTAAGCAATTCCCCAGTCCGGCCGTTAAAAAGCCAGACACTACCAAGCGTGCCCGGAGTAACCCACAGCAGGACCGCCTGGTATGCTCTGAGCAAGCGTAGCAATGCGGCCTCAACCCCAGCTCTCGCGACATAGCGAAACCAGTGCCTCGCATACATAACTACGCCCTTGAAATACCATGGGCACAGGGGAAGGGGCACAATAACGGCACGCCCAAAATATGTCTTAAAACGTAGTAGGGGCTGCCGGATTCTTTTTTTAATTTTTTCTTACTTTCAGGACTCCATACTTCGGACGACCTGTTCGGCAATTCGACTGCCGCACAAACGATGCAGGATCCAGGGAGGCAGACAAGCCATGCCGCATTATGGAACTCCTAGGTGGTCTCTGTTACGAGCAGTATACCTGTTTTGAATACAATTCCGTGGCCTGCCCCTGGTCAGGACATGTTAAATAGTCCAATATCTTTTTGCTTATCGCACTATTTGTATCGTTCGGCTTTGATAAGTAGCCCCTCTATAAACAATGCATAGCTTTTTGTCTATTTTTTGCATTATCCTCTTTTCACATATATGTTTATTAAATGACATGATGGCACCCGTACACCATGGTACGGCGAACACGCCAGGGGCTTCAGTACCCCTCATTATGGTGTGAGAAGTCCATACACTTTCACAAGTGCGGCACCCCGAACTTATAGCACTATATGCATCGGCTCCGAATCATGATTTGGGTCAATAGTTGGGTTTGCTCGTCTCCTATGTTTTGGTGCCTTACGTTCCGCTATATCGGCTAAGGTAGCACTAGGAGAACCACTGCGATTGTGCCCCGGTTCAGCTGGGTTAAGCACCTCAGTGGAGAAAGCTAAAACTGACTGTCATGATGAGGCAAGAGACTGGTCGCTGTTCGAGAGGTTTTTCGAGTCCCTAAAGACTTATGCCGCTTCGAGCAAGGAGTTGGCTTTGTCCGGCCAAGGCATGGATAGCGCCCCGAACTCGGTCTTCCGAACTAGGGGCTTGGCCGAAATTTAAAATTATAGAGTTCTATGGCTAAGTGAGAGTGTTCAAGCATTATAGTCTGATTGCCTGGTTCGTTGTGCTGAGTGCCTCCCTCGAAGGACCCAACTATGGGAAAAAGAGCGCTCAGGTTTATCCCGAACACCCCAGCACTAGTGGCATGGGGGCAGAAGCCGACGACTGGCCATCTCTCAATTTTTTGATAAACGGCCGCACAAAAAGTAATATTTTAAATTCAATAAGCATTGCTTAGCGCATATGAACAAGTTTTCAGCGCACAGGATAAACACGAGCGAGTTCATTCAAAAATCACATCCTTGGTACATTCATCTGCCACAAGGCGGGCACCTGCAAGAACATCCTTGTAGTAGTTCTCGGGCTTGCGATGCTCCTTCCCCGGCGGCGGCCCGTCCTTCACAAGCTTCTCACCGTCCAGCTTACCCCAGTGCACCTTTGCACGGGCAAGGGCCCGACGGGCACCTTCGATGCAGACGGAGCGCTTGATGACCTCGAGCCTCGGACAGGCCTCCACCAGCCGCCGCACCAGCCCGAAATAGCTCCCAGGCAGGGCCTCTCTGGGCCACAGCCGAACTATGAAGCCTTCCATGGACTATTCGGCCGCCTTGTGGAGCTCGACCAGCTGTTTCAGCTGGTCGCTCAAGGGCACAGGGTGTCCGTCCTCAGAATACTGAGACCAGAACACCTTCTCCGTCGATCTACCCTCTTCAGCTCGGTAGAATGCGGCGGCGTCGGATACGCTGCGGGGAAGATCTGCGAATGCCCCTGGAGAGCTCCGGATTTGGGTAAGTAACAAGTAGTTTACTTTTATATTTCTGCTTTGCATAAAGAATGCCTTACCCGCTGCTATCTTCCTCATCTCCTCCAACTCTTGGAGGGCCTTCTGGGCTTCGCCTTGGTAGACTTGGAAGTCTCAAGGGCCGTCGCGAGCTCAGATGCTTGCGCCTTTGACTCAAGCTCCAAACTCTCATGTTTTTTCATGAGAGCCTGAAGCTCTTGCTGCACCTCACCGACCTGAGCCCCAAGTCTGTCTCGCTCGGTGCGCTCCACACCCGTTTTCTTTTCGGCCTCAGACAGCGCCTGCTTAAGGGTCGCCACCTCAGTCGTGGCCCCTACAATAATCAGTACAATCCTGTTATTTTTTTGCAATCACGCCTTTTTATAGGCACTTTTTCTGTAAGGTATTTCTTACCTTCTTTCTCCTTGAGCCGCCGCTCGGCAAGGCCGAGCTCCTGCTCGGTCCGCTCGAGGTCCTGCTTCAGGAGACCCACCTCCGCAGTCAGTGCGGCGGTGGATAGCAGCGAAGCCTGCATACGCATATTGACTCTTTTTTTGTTAGACTCCTGCGAAATTTAATAGATCCTCTATTCGGCTTTTCTTTCCGAACGCCAAACAGAGCATCAGGGGCTACTGTCTATGCGGTAATATTTTTACATATTTTTACTTACCTTGAAGCCTGTTAGAAGGCTAGCGCAAGCTTCAGTCAGTCCGCTCTTGGCGGACCGAACCTTCTGGATCACCGTACTCATAATAATACGGTGCCCCTCGTCGATGGAAGCGCCGTCAAGCACCTCCAGCAGATTGTCCGGCACCTCCGGTTGGACGGAGGCCGCCGGCTCAGAAGGCTTGCTCCTCTTGGAAGGAGTTCGCCTACCGCAGTCCGGAACTGTGGAAGATTCCGGCGCGGTGTCCGGCACAAAGCCGGACTTGGAGCCCTGGGGGGCCTTATCCCCTTCACTCCTGGAGTCCGGGAGGTTGCCTTGCGGCTCCTCCGGGACCACCTCCTCCTGCCCCGGAGCTTGTCGCGACGCCACTTCGGCGTCGTCTGCAGTGTGGGAGGAGACAGCGGGCGGAACTGAGTTCACGTCCGATGAGTCCAGGGAGCCGCCCGACGATTCGTTGAATTCAGCCCGGGGCGGGCTGCATAATTACGATCGACATTAGGGAAAGCTGTGCAACAAAGGAACATCATGAGTTACTCTGATATCTGAACTTATGATTTCGCCGGACGCTTGGCCCTGTTTGGCCACTCCTCTTCGCCCTCTTCGGCGTCGGGGGAGTAGTCCGGCAGAGGGGTCTTCCTTTTCCTAGACCCCTCAGCCTCCCCCCGTTGGGGCGGCCTTCCTCTTCTCTCCTCCCTCTGCTGGGGGGAGAGTTTTCTTCTTCCTCCTCCTCGTTTTCACGGGAATAGGGCGTCTCGGACTCGTCGGATGACGAGTCCAACACCACCATGTTACGGGCACTCTTTCGAGTCCCCGTGGTCTTCTTCTTCTTGGCCTTCTTCTCCGGCACCACATAAGGCGCCGGAACCAACAGCTTCACTAGTAGAGCTGGGGCTGGGTCTTCGGGCAGCGGAGCCGGACAGTTAATCGGTCCGGATATCGCCCGCCAAGCCTGTCAAAGGTAAGGGAGTTTAGATCCCGCATAGAGTCAAACTATGAAAAAAGCTTAACATCCTGTAAAAGGTGAAGATAGCTTACCTCGCTAGCGTGATGCTGCGAGCTGTATCCGCGGTCTTCAGAAGCGGATGCGGGAGCCTCGGCGCCCTTGAATAGCACCTTCCAGGCATCTTCGTACGTCGTGTCGAAGAGCCTGCTAAGGGTTTGGTGCTGCGCCGAGTCGAACTCCCACAGATTAAAATCCCGTTGTTGGCACGGGAGGATCCGGCGGACGAGCATAACCTGGATTACATTAACAAGCCGGATTGGCTTTTTCACCAGGGACTGGATGCATGTTTGCAATCCGATCACCTCTTTTTCGTCACCCCACGACAGGCCTGTCTCTTTCCAAGACATAAGCCGCGTGGGGGGTCCGGATCGGAACTCGGGGGCTGCGATCCAGTTCGGATCGCGTGGCTCGGTGATGTAAAACCACCCGGATTGCCACCCCTTTAGGGTCTCCACAAAAGAGCCCTCGAACCATCCACTTGCCTCCCGCTCCGGACATTGCTGGAGAAGGTTGAGGTGGGAAGTGCGGGCTTGGGCGCTGGAGCTCGAGTGCGCAGGAGATGGATAGGCAAAGGAGGAAGAAGGCGTAGGTAAAAAGGTGGATCCTTATCCCCTTATATGGGCGGATGCGGTTGTGCGTCCCCACCAGCCTAGTAAAACTCGCTTGCCTCCCAAGCGCCGTGATAAATGGCGCGGTTGGGTTACCCACGTCCGTATTGATGATAATCCCGTAAAAGGGGTACACGATCTCTGCTTTGACAAGACGTGCCAAGGAAACCGCCTCGCAAAACATGCTGAGGTGGAAAAGTAAAAACAATTCGAGTAAAGGAATTGGCCGTAGTGTGATGACGCACTACGGAATACGTCAGCAGATTTGATTTGTGTTAATATTATTCTCTCTATGGCAATATGTGGAAACTTATTTTGCAGAGCCGGACACTACTCTTGGTGTTTACAATCTTCTATGAAGACTTGGAGGAGGAACCCGCCTTGCAATGTTGAAGACAATCTGCACGCCGGACTCGTCGTCATTGAAGCCTGGTTCAGGGGCTACTAAGGGAGTCCTGGATTAGGGGGTGTTCGGGTAGCCAGACTATACCTTCAGCCGGACTCCAGGACTATGAAGATACAAGATTGAAGACTTCGTCCCGTGTCCGGATGGGACTTTCCTTGGCATGGAAGGCAAGCTTGGTGATGCGGATATTCAAGATCTCCTACCATTGTAACCGACTCTGTGTAACCCTAACCCTATCCGGTGTCTATATAAACCGGAGGGTTGTAGTCCGTAGGACATCAACTCCATATACAACAATCATACCATAGGCTAGCTTCTAGGGTTTAGACTCCTTGATCTCGTGGTAGATCTACTCTTGTACTACCCATATCATCAATATTAATCAAGCAGGAGTAGGGTATTACGTCCATCGAGAGGGCCCGAACCTGGGTAAAAACATCGTGTCCCTTGTCTCCTGTTACCATCCGGCCTTGACGCACAGTTCGGGACCCCCTACCCGAGATCCGCCGGTTTTGACACCGACAAGGGTAGATGGTGGCGGCGGGGCGCGGTGGACGAGATGGTCGTAGGAGCGGCACCGGCAAGGTGGACGACGGCGGGGATGAAGCGAGAGGACCGGATGCAAGGATCCTGGTCCGAAGCCGTGGATGAGAGGTTGATCTCTTGTAATGGACGGCGGTGTCGGGGTATCAGTTCCGACATGGTGGAGGAAGACGACGGTGGATGGGGTGGCGGACGGCGGCGGACGGAGGAGGGTGGGGTGGAGAGGGTGTTTTGGCGCCCACGGAGTACGAATGGGGAAAAGGGAGGTAGAGAGGAAGAGGGGAACCATGTATTCTGGGCGCGCTTGTCTCAAATGCGAGGAAATACACAAACTTAGCCCCCGTTTCAAATTTCTACTACGTCACAGCAACATTAGTCAGTTGGGGATAGGACGGTAATCTCGCATACACCGAATATTTGCCGATGAGAGTTTGTTTTTGGCGCCCACCGTGTATGAATATGAATCGGGGAGGGAGTCGATTTCGGCCGAGGACACACTGTGTTTTGGCACCCATCGTGTATGAATCTGGGTGAGAGGCGGTTACGTCACGTTTGGGTGAAATTACAAACCTACCCCTATCGAAACCTATAGAAATCCAGTAGATAGGCTTTGTGTGGCAGGGATAGGCAGTAGTGATTTCCATCTCGCAGATTTTGGTTTCCGGCTGTTACTGCGACTTTCCCCGCTTTGTTCAAATTTTTACAGAGTGCACGTTTACCGTGCCAACTCAATTCGAATCCCGTTTGTATTCTATTTTTTTCGGGTGGGATCCATTTTCAATTGGAATTACATTCTATATACATCTTTTTATATATACTTCCAAAAGCACAACAAAGAATTCTGCTCCTTTATATGTATAATATGATTTACAAATACAACGATCTCGAAATGTTAAGGTTGAATTCGAATTTTTTTAACCAAATTATGTTCTACTAAAATGTATGGATCAGTAATATTTACATATTAAATAACATAGATGTGCGTGAATTCATATGAGTATGCATGTTTGATAGATCAATTTTGGTTTGAGTATGGATTACATGTATCATCATCTCGAATTCAAATATTTGAATCCCTTTTTTGTTCACCCCTTTCACGCCCATCTCTCTCGCATGCATGCTCCTTCAGGTAGCTATCACTCTCTTTTCTCCAGCTCACCCAAATGCTCACTTCATGTTTCTCCTATCCTCGCAAACATGGTCTCTCGATGTCTCCCTTGCGAAGTGTCACACTCTCCCTATCATTATACATTACACAGTTTTCATTATCTCTCACGTCTCTACTGTTCTCTGGTATCACTCCGTACCTAAGCTTTCTTTTTCACCGCCACACACACAGTCTCCACTCGTCTTTCACTTTGTCTTTCTCTCTATGGGATTCTCTCACACACCCTATATGTCTCTACATATGACTCATACCACTAAAATTATTCTCTCTCTCTCCTGTAGACACAACATTTGTTGCGGTCTCCTTTTCGTCTCCATCCCAGACTGACATTATTCATTTGTTTATCGATTAGACAACCCCGACTACCGTCTCCTCTCTCTCTCTCTCTCACAGACACACACACACACACAACTCCTGCTTCCACTCCCCTTCCCGACTACCGCCTCTCTCTCACACACACAAAACTCTCGCTTTCGCACCCCGACTCGTATTTCTCTCACAAACATTTATCGACTAGCTAGCCTCTAGATAGGTTTATACACCCGCACACTCGTGCTTCCACCATCGCATACATGTCTCTCTCCCGCTCCTTGTATCTATGTAGATTTTTCTTCCCTTCTTGAGACATGCCCTCTCGATCATGCACACACACACTATCGCCTCATTTTAAGCTGATACCTATCGCACACACACTCCTTGTGTCTTTGTCACACATGCACTCCGTCCTCCTCCACTCTCCCTCTCTCTCACACACACATGGGCTTTTTGCAACAACTAGCAAGATGCCCATGCGTTGCACGGAACATCAAGATGCATTTGTATGAGTAGTTTATCTTGTGGGGAAAAATGATGAACGAGGGAAGGCCTTATTTGCAAATGTGGAGAGGGTGTGGGTATCTTTTTGCAAAATTGCCATAGTTTCCTTCCTATCCGTCAGATATAGATCGGACGATCTATATTGCAGGATGGCAGGCACACAATCATCATCGACAATGCTTTTTATAAGAGTAGGGATAAAAAATAGAGTTGGTGATGATGGTGGGCCTGCCATCCTGCAATGTAGGTCGTCCGATTTATATCTGACGGATAGGAAGGAAAATATGGCAATTTACCCGCACTCTTCACCACATTTGCAGATAAGGCCTTCCCTCATTCATCCTTTTCTCCCACAAGATCTTGATGTTCCGTGCAACGCACGGGCATCTTGCTAGTAAGAGTAGAAATTAGACATATAACACTTCTCGAACCTTGAAACCAACAACATTCCTCCCTTATCTCATCAAAACCGCCAAAGGAATATATTTTGAGTGAAACATAACATATTTTTAGTGATATACGTATTTCAAAACTAGACTTTTTTCTATCAAATCGGTGAATATGTATTAATCTACTTTGATCGTGTGGCAACGCATTGGCACATTGCTAGTAGTTATTATAATTTTTTGGACACCAGGCAAACGGTGGAGTACATATACGAAGAGAAGAGGCACATGCACGTAGTCGGCCTCTCGCTGTCTCGCACACATGAGTGTTACATAAAGGCGACGTTAACAAATAAACCCTAAAACCCTAGGTGCACGATTGCTGCATTCGCGGGTACCGGGTACATGGTGGACCACCTTTGTAGGAATAGTCAGCTCACGTGATAGTTTGATCCGTAGGAGTTGATGGTCGGGACCACAGGTGAACGACTTGGAGTGCGGTGGCTCGCCAGCTGCCACAGATCGAGTAGCCACGTTTAAAATATCGTTTTTAGCGGGGTTAAGAGTTCCGATTTTCAATGGTGCGTTATAAGTAGTAAGTAGTTTTTAGAATGATTGGTATGGAGCGAAAATGGAATTCATAGTACTACGTACCTCCTTGGTGTATGGTTGTATGGTTTTTTTGCGATGGTGGTTGTATTGGTTTATGTTGCGAGATGTTGAACCTGGTAGTTCTAGGGAAAATACTATGGTTTAGATCTAACCCCCCTCTCTTCTTTAATTCTTTGCCACATCAACATGTTTGCTATTCCCGTGTGCATGATACCAGCTAAGATACCACCATTATGGCCAGCCTTAATCATCGCATGCAATAATTTAGTGCACCTTGAAATATGAACATGTGTGGGGCATGTATGTTTTTAATGACTTGAGACTATACCTAGCCCGGCATGCAAGATAACTTATTATGCACCGTTCCGCATACCTGCAGGAAGTGTCATGGTTCTAAGTCTGATAGTAGAATAGGGGGGTAGGGATGTAGAGGCAAGATCCTAGCTATGGAGGAGTTGTACACGCGAGGTTTATGAGTTCAGGCCCTTCTCAGAGGAAGTAACAGCCCTACGTCTCGGAGCCCAGAGGCAGTCGACTGGATTATATGCGTGTGAGTTACAGGGGGTGCGAACCCTTGTCCCTGAGGAGGGGGTGGCTTATATAGAGCTCGCCAGACCCCTCCCGCCCTCAGTTACAAAGGGTTTAAGGTACATAAAGATGGGGACGTTACTAGTAACGCCTGCAATAAAGATACATAATGACCATTAAAGCTATGACTTAATTCTCGACCGTTGCAGAGTGGAGTGGCTCTAGATCTTCTGGTAGTCGAGTGATTGTCCATACGGTCGAGTATCTTCAAGACTGTCGAGTGGAACATAGCTTCATGGTCGAGTAGATGATGATTTTTCTTCGAATGCTTCTGGTTCTTTTAGAGATGTCCTTGTGGAGGGTATCTTGGACAGATCCATGACCCTACCCTAGGTACATAGCTTCATCATTAGCCCCCGAATGGATCAGGGTTTGAGTGAGGAAGGAGTTGAGAACACTTCCGACTCATTTTTCGTGCTATGAGTATATCTTGTTGTGGATCAATGAACTGAGGTGACGACACCAACTACTTTTTCAGTCGCCTTGATCCATTCTTAGTTTTTGTCGAGTGAACTTTTACTGAAGAGTTCCGAGTGATGATGTGGAGGATGTCCTCCGTCTGACAAGTTGTTTTGCTGTCCGTGGATTTCACAGGATTCGAATTTTGGGAAGCGCGCCGGGCGGGGGAGGCCACGGTAATCGGGACGAATTAGGCAGGTCAACTCGATCTCCGCGCCACCTTTTTTGCCACGTATCGCACGCGCGACTGTTGCGGGAGTTGTTAAGATCGTCCGGGCCTACAAGTTAGTCACTCGGAAGTGTCCTTATAAAAGGCACCGGACCGGGCCTTTGAACAATGCGCCCTCATTCTCCTTATTCTTCCTCAGATTTCTCCGCTACGCCTGCTTCCGCTCTCGGCGTCGTAGCCCCGCTCGGACTCGATTTGCTGCCATGGGGAAGGAGAAGACGGTGGCGTTGGAGCGTGCAAAGAAGGCGACGGCGAAGGCGAAAGGAAAGAGGACCAGCTGGGGTGGATCCTCATCAAGGTCCGGCCTGCCGCCAGGCTGGATCCAGGGTGATTGGATCCGCTCAACGATCAGCCAAGACGACATCGACGATCTGGTTGAGGGGGGACTAGTCCCCCACGAATCGGCGCGGCTCCCGGGGAACGAGACCGAGCCGCGGCCGCAGGAGGGTGAGTGCGTTCTCCTTGCCACTCATGTCGACCGCGGGTTTTCTTTGCCTCCACACCCTTTCTTTCATGGTTTTTTGAACTTCTTCGGGGCTCAACTCCACCACTTTACTCCAAACACCATCGTGTACCTTGCTGCCTTCGTTTCAATGTGCGAGAATTTCTTGGGTTGCTGACCGCACTGGGGTCTCTTCAAGCACATATTCACATGTCGCTCCCAGACGGTCAAGAAGGCCAATTCGAGTGACGAGAGGACGCACGTGATACAGATGTGTGGGGGCCTTGGAATTCAAATGAGGAACAAGAGCACCTTCCCAGCTATGATCCTTCCCGACTCGGTCCGGGGTTGGCAGTCGACCTGGTTTTACTGCAAGGATCAGCCGACCCCGGGTCAGTCGACTAGACTTCCCCCCCTTTCCATGGCTCGAGTGGAGAAGCCCTCCTCTTTGAGAGTGATCCCGGAGGAGAAGGCACAGGTGAAGGTGTTGGTCGAGCGGGTTGTCCAACTGGTCCGCGACGGAGTGACTGGTATGGACCTGCTGGAGGTCTTCCTCAGTCGACGCATTCAACCACTCCAAGCTCATGACCATTTGATGTGGATGTACTCGGGACTCGAGGATTCCACTTGGATACACCCGAAGGACGTTAGTGAGGACACGGTGGAGAAGTGGCTGAGATGAATCATCGGCAACAAGGATAATCCCCGGGGGTCTAGGTGGGTGGTTCCATTCGACCATTCGCGCCAGCCGGAACAGGTATGATTCTGCATTATCGAGTGTCTTCTTGATTTACTATGTAGTATCTTGTTGACAGTCGACTGTCTTTCTTTTGTTCATTGTCTTTTCAGGCTCTTATTGATATGTACTCGATACCCAATGGAGTGCAGGAGCAAAATGTCGAGGGAGAGGCGTGCGGGGCCGAGAGCGGCGAGTGGCACTCGGATGCAGAGGAGGACGAGGAGAGTGACGACCCGAGTGATGAGGAAGAGGTCGAGTCTCCTCCTCGCAGAGAGAGGAGGTCCAAGCATGCTCATGACCCGGCAAGCACCCCCGACCTGGTGGCCGCACCGACTGGGCAATCTTCGAAGCGCCCTCGGACGTCTTCTCCAGTGCCGACTGAGAAGGGACCGAAACAGCTCAAGACTGCGCGGCCTCCAGCGCCGAAACCATCGAAGGCCACATCCTCCAAACCGCCGAAGGCTTTGCCCAGAATCAAAGTGACCATTCCCACCATCTCCGGGTAATCATCTGGCCCGATCTTTTGGCCGCCTCGAGCAACAGAACATAACCGACTGAATGTTGACATTTGTAGTGCTGCTACATCTGGAACTTCTTCCCGCCAATACCGAGACGAGGAAATGGAAGACGCGGTTACCTCCAACCCAGGTAAAACCCTCGGGATCTTGTTCTTGATTATTTGGTCGATTTAATTCTGGCGATTCACTTGGGGTCGACTGGTTAATTTGCAGCCCCACCCAACATCATCAAGCTTCCGGATGATGATGAAGATGTGGCCCCTAGGCCCAGAAAGAACAAAAAAGTAGCAGATGGCAAGACGTCTCAGCAGGGACCGATGACAACACCAACCGTCCAGCAATCTGAAGACGCAGGTGGGGCCTCTGTAACTTTTCCTGTCCCATTGTCGAGTGAGCACCTTGCACCGTCGATTGTACCGGTGTTTCCTTCAGTCGTCCAACCTCACACTTCGGAGCTCCAAGCTGACGCACCTGGGTCATCTGCCCCCTTCTTCACCAACTACCATGTTTCGGAAAGCCAGTCGGACGCGGCTGCGGAGGCCATCCGTCAGGCTAACGTGATGACGGAGCGGATGAAGACGGTGCACGAGAAAAACCAGGCTGTTTACGATGCCAGTGCGGCTCTTCGGGCCAATGTCCAGGTAAGTAGGCTTTCAACTGACCTTGTTCTATTAGGATATGCTACCTGAAGTATTTTCTTTCATACAATCTCTTATTGTTTGCGTCGAATCTGTACACCCACTGGGTGTTTTGTTGTCTTTAGCATTTGCGCTCTTCCACTCGGCCTGGGCGAGTGGGATCTGAATCGGTGGGGGCACGCTAAGTGCACCCACTGGGTGTAGTCCCCGAGACCGCAGTCGACTGCGGGCAGTCGACTGGGGTTTGAGTACTTTTCCCTTTCCTTTCTTCCACTCGACCCGGGCTGACCGGCCGAGTGGGATCTGAACTAGTGGGGGCACGCCAAGTGCACCCACTAGGTGTAGTCCCCGAGACCGCGGTCGACTGCTGGCAGTCGGCCAGGGTCTAAATAATTCTTCTATCTTTCTTCTCTTTTTTTTAAACTCGACCCGGGCGGACCGGTCGAGTGAGGTCTGAATCAGTGGGGGCACGCCAAGTGCACCCGCTGGGTGTAGTCCCCGAGACCGTGGTCGACTGCGGGCAGCCGGTTGGGGTCTGAGTAAACTTTTCAGTTTTATTCACTCGGAAGTAAATAATCTTTGATCTTGTCGATTGATGTGTCTTTTACCCTCTGCAGAAATCTTGTACTCTTATTGCCAAGTTCGCGGAATTTGAGGAGAAGCAGAGACAACTCAACCTTGACTTGGAGTTGGCCCAACAAAAATTGAAGAAAGCTCAAGATGAAGTTGCTGGTATGGAAGGTAACTGCCTGTCGACTGCTCACGTCGATCGTCCTTTAAAGTATTTCTTCGATTTCTTGTTTGATCCGATTGCTTATTTTGCAGAGAAAATGAGGTTGGCTCTGGAGAACAAGGACTTGGACCTTGCGGCTGCGCAGAAGGAGGCTCAAGATAAGACTGCCCTTGCATACCAGAAGTTGGCTTCGGTCGGAGTGCTGGAAGAAGAAGTAAGCAAGCTGAAGTCCTCTCTCACTGAATCCAACCGAGAGGTAACTCGTCATAAGAAGGATAAGTTGGCTCTGAATGAGAAGCTGGATTCTGCGGCTCGTAAGAGAAATGACATGGAAGCCTATCTGAGAACTCTTGCCAAGAAGCTCTATCTTATGCTGGAAGGTACTCCTTTTAATCCGACTGCTTTACTGCTTGCAAGTTAGTTCTGTCCAGTCGACTCACTAACTCTTTGACTGCAGAATTCTGCCAAAACATCAACGAGGAGACTAGACGGATCAAGATGGGTTTGGATCCTATTGCTTCTCTAGTCGGCGACGAGGCTGCCATGAATGTGCTTCGACTAGAATCTCGTGTCGCCAGTGTGGCAAGTTACCTCGCTCGTCTGAAGGTGGCAGTTTCACGGATCGACTCATCACTCTAGCCAAGAGCGACTCTTCAAAATGACCTCGAATCTGTGATGACTCGACTCAACGAGGTGCCTGGTCGAGTGCAAGAGTGGAAGAAGTCCTTTGCCTGGTGTGGTGCTGACGTGGCGTTGTCCTTGGTAAGAGTCCACTGCAAGGAAGCCCGTGAAGATAAGCTGGCGGCGATCAAGGTCGCCAACACCAAAAGGCACGACTTCCAGTCCTTTATGGAGACTTTCATCGCTGTTGCCACTCGAATCGCAGATGGAATTGACTTGGACGAATTCGTCGAACCCGCCGCCCTCCTCCTGCCGAGTGAACAAACTATGAGATTTAAACCTGTCTTAAATTTGCCTCGGAATGCCGAGTGGTTGCTGTAACCATTAAACTCCTTCGGGCTTGAAGCTCGAATACTTTTGATTTATCTGAACTGCTTTTGAATATGCTTGTGATTGCTTTTGGAATCTGCTCCTTATTTGGAATGACATTCGTGTTTGAGATGCAGCCTTGAAATGGAGACTTCAATCGAACTGCGCCTTGTCGTCCTTGCGGACAAGGATGGAGCGCACGTTGTATTTGTGGCGTAGCTCGAAGGAGAAGGTTGCAGTCGACCTACGCCTCGTCATCCTTGCGGACAAGTATGGAGCGCACGTTGTATTTGTGGCATAGCTCGAAGGAGAAGGTTGCAGTCAACCTGCGCCTCGTCGTCCTTGCGGACAAGGACGGAGCGCATGTTGTATTTGTGGCGTAGCTCGGAGGAGACGGCCCCGGTCGACCTGCACCTCGTCACCCTTGCGGGTAGGGATGGAGCGTACGTTGTACTTGTGGTGCAGCTCCTAGGGAAAGGATTGCAGTCGATTTGCATCTCGTCGTCCTTGCGGATGGAGATGGAGCGTACGTTGTATTTGTGGTGCAGCTCCAAAGGAGAAGGATGGCTCACCACTCGGTAGGATTTTACAAACTTAGGCGAGTACTAGACTGCAGCTAAGCCTCCGAGTGGGAGGATTGCTCACCACTCGGTAGGATTTTACAAACTTAGGCGAGTACTGGACTGCAGCTAAGCCCTCGAGTGGGAGTGTCGGTGTCAAAACCGGCGGATCTCCGGTAGGGGGTCCCGAACTGCGCGTCTAAGGCGGATGGTAACAGGAGGCAGGGGACACGATGTTTTACCCAGGTTCGGGCCCTCTCGATGGAGGTAAAACCCTACGTCATGCTTGATTTATTATTGATGATATGGGTATTACAAGAGTTGATCTACCACGAGATCGGAGAGGCTAAACCCTAGAAGCTAGCCTATGGTATGATTGTCTGTTGTCCTACAGACTAAAACCCTCCGGTTTATATAGACACTGGAGAGGGTTAGGGTTAGACAAGGTCGGTTACAAAGGAGGAGATATCCATATCCGTACTGCCTAGCTTGCCTTCCACGCCAAGTAGAGTCCCATCCAGACATGAGATGAAGTCTTCAATCTTGTATCTTCATAGTCCAACAGTCCGGCCAAAGGATATAGTCTGGCTATCCGGAGACCCCTAATCCCGAACTCCCTCAGTAGCCCCTGAACCAGGCTTCAATGATGATGAGTCTGGCGCGCAGTGTTGTCTTCAGCATTGCAAGGCGGGTTCCTCCTCCGGATATACCACAGAAGAGTTCAAATAAAAGGCTAGTGTCCGACCCTGCAAAACAAGTTCCACATATCTCCGCAGAGAGAATAATATTTCCACAAATCTAATCTGCTGACACGTTTTGGCCACATGACATTAAGCCATGGCCCGGTGATTATTCGAACCGTTTCCTTTAACTAGCCCCGCACATAACGCGAGGCGGTTTTTTGACACGTCTTGTCAAAGCAGAGATCATGTTCCCCTAATTACGGGATTCTCATCAATACGGTCGTGGGTAACCCAACCGTGCCTAGGACTTCTAGATTTTAGGCAAGTCCCAAACGGCCACTAGGAGGACGCTTGATATTCACCCTCTTTATAAAGGGACAAGGCTTTTACTTTTTTCCCTCCCGTGCTTGATACGTCTCCAATGTATCTATAATTTTTGATTGCTCCATGCTATATTATCTACTGTTTTGGACTATATTGGGCTTTATTTTCCACTATTATATTATTTTTGGGATTAACCAATTAACCGGAGGCCCAGCCCAGAATTGTTGTTTTTTTGCCTATTTCAGTGTTTCGAAGAAATGGAATATCAAACGGAGTCCAAACGGAATGAAACCTTCGGAAACGTGATTTTCTCACTGAACGTGATCCAGGAGACTTGGACCCTACACCAAGGAGTCAAAGAGGCGGTCACGAAGGTGGGGGGCGCCCCCCTAGGGCGCGCCCCCTGCCTCGTGGGCCCCTCGATGCTCCACCGACGTACTCCTTCCTCCTATATATACCTACGTACCCCCAAACGAACAGAGAAGGAGCCAAAAAACCTAATTCCATCGCTGCAACTTTCTGTATCCACGAGATCCCATCTTGGGGCCTGTTCCGGAGCTCCGCCGGAGAGGGCCGTCATCACGGAGGGCTTCTACATCATCATAGCCTCTCCGATGAAGTGTGAGTAGTTTACCTCAGACCTTCGGGTCCATAGTTAGTAGCTAGATGGCTTCTTCTCTCTTTTTGGATCTCAACACAAAGTTCTCCCCCTCTCTTGTGGAGATCTATTCGATGTAATCTTCTTTTTGCGGTGTGTTTATTGAGACCGATGAATTGTGGGTTTATGATCAAGTCTATCTATGAATAATATTTGAATCTTCTCTGAATTCTTTTATGTATGATTGGTTATCTTTGCAAGTCTCTTTGAATTATCCATTTGGTTTGGCCAACTAGATTGGTAGTTCTTGCATTGGGAGAAGTGCTTAGCTTTGGGTTCGATCTTGCGGTGTCCTTTCCCAGTGACAGAAGGGGCAGCAAGGCACGTATTGTATCGTTGCCATTGAGGATAACAAGATGGGGTTTATTTCATATTGCATGTCTACATCATGTCATCTTGCTTAAGGCATTACTCTGTTTTTAACTTAATACTCTAGATGCATGCTGGATAGCGGTCGATGAGTGGAGTAATAGTAGTAGATGCAGAATCATTTCGGTCTACTTGTCACGGACGTGATGCCTATATACAAGAGCATGCCTAGATATTCTCATAACTATGCTCAATTCTGTCAATTGCTCAACAGTAATTTTTTCACCCACCGTAGAATACTTATGCTCTTGAGAGAAGCCACTAGTGAAACCTATGGCCCCCGGGTCTATTTTCATCATATTAATCTCCATCACTTTAATCTTGTTTTGCTTTTTTACTTTGCCTTTACTTTTCACTTTGCATCTTTATACCAAAAATATTATATCTATCAGATCTCACTCTCGTAAGTGACTGTGAAGGGATTGACAACCCCTAATCGCATTGGTTGCGAGTAGCTATCGTTTTTTGCAGGTACGAGGGACTTGAGCGTGGCCTCCTACTGGATTGATACCTTGGTTCTCAAAAACCGAGGGAAATACTTACGCTACTCTGCTGCATCATCCCTTCCTCTTCGGGGAAAACCAACGCAAGCTCAAGACGTAGCAAGAAGGATTTCTAGCGCCGTTGCCGGGAAGTCTACGCAAAAGTCAACATACCAAGTACCCATCACAATACCTATCTCTCACATTACATTATTTGCCATTTGCCTCTCGTTTTCCTCTCCCCCATTTCACCCTTGCCATTTTATTCGCCCTCTCTCTCTATCCTCCCTCACTATTTGCCTCTTTTACCCGTTTTCTCTTGTTTGCTTGTGTGCTAGTTTGTTTGCTTGTCGCCATGGCTAGTCTCATATCTTCTCCGTTGTCTCCCGAGAGTGAAGTTCTAAATTTTAAACAAAGGGAGGGAGAAAATCTAAAAGATGCTTGCTATAGAATTTGCAATGCTCAAGATAGATCTACCAGGAAGCAATCTACCTTAGTTCTTCTCTGCAATTTTTATGTAGGTGCTAATCCTTGGTATAGATATATCCTCGATACCATTACCGGAGGGAACTTCTTGGGTAGCCATACTTTTGATTCTTATATTGCTATGCTAAATTTATTTGGCTCACCACCTCTTTTGGTTAATGGAACCATGTTAACTTTGGAGCATGTTATGCAAAGACTTGAAATTATTGAAAATAAAGTTGATACTATTTAATTAATTGAAAATCTAGATAAAAAGATCCATAATCAAATTACTCAATATGGATCTAAGGTAGGAATGACTCTGAAAATTATTAAGGAAAAGGAACCCATAGTTAATGAGAAGATAAACTTAGATTGTACTAGAATTGATAAACTTGAGGGTATCATTACAAACTTGGGAACCGCTTTTTCTTCCATAAAGAATACTCCAAGTCCTACTACTAAAATTGCCAAGCTTATGTATGTTCCTAAAAATAAGGGTGAATCATCTACTAAGGAAACTGCGGATCTTAAATCTATAAGTATTCATCCCAATCTTTTTGCTATCATTAAGGAACCGATTGTTACAAATGAATTTTTCGATCTTGTGCCTAAAAGTTTGATAATCACTAGAAAGAAAGAAATTCCTAAGGGAAATAGATGCCACATCGAAGAATTGCCTACTAAAGATAGCAATACCTAGATCTATCCTCGCTTTTATGCCTAGCTAGGGGCGTTAAACGATGGCGCTTGTTGGGAGGCAACCCAATTTTATTTTTATTCCTTGCTTTTTTCTCCTGCTTAGTAATAAATAAAATATTTATCCTCTGTTTTGGTTGTGTTTTTTGTGTTTAATTAGTGTTTGTGCCAAGTAGAACAGTTGGGAAGACTTGGGGAAAGTCTTGTTGAACTTGCTGTAGAAAACAGAAACTTTAGTGCTCACGAGAACTTCTGTAATTTTTATTTGAAGAGTGATATTTAGTTAATTATTTTTGCAGATGATTAATAGATAAATTCCTCACGTCCAGAAATTTATTTTAGAATTTTTGGGGTTCCAGATCTTGCGCTAGCTACAGATTACTACAGACTGTTCTGTTTTTGACAGATTCTGTTTTTCGTGTGTTGTTTGCTTATTTTGATGAATCTATGGCTAGTAGAATAGTTTATAATCCATAGAGAAGTTGGAATACAGTAGGTTTAACACCCATATAAATAAATAATGAGTTCATTACAGTACCTTGAAGTGGTCTTTTGTTTTCTTTCGCTAACGGAGCTCACGAGTTTTCTACTTTAAGTTTTGTGTTGTGAAGTTTTCAAGTTTTGGGTGAATTCTTTTGATGGATTATGGAACAAGGAGTGGAAAGAGCCTAAGCTTGGGGATGCTCATGGCACCCCCAAGATAATCCAAGGACACCAAAAAGTCAAAGCTTGGGGATGCCCATGGCACCCCCAAGATAATCCAAGGACACCAAAAAGTCAAAGCTTGGGGATGCCCCGGAAGGCATCCCCTCTTTCGTCCACTTCCATCGGTAATTTACTTGGAGCTATATTTTTATTCACCAACATGATATGTGTTTTGCTTGGAGCATCTTGTATTATTTGTGTCTTAGTGTGCCACAATCATCCTTGCTGTACACACCTTTTTGAGAGAGCCATACGTGAATTAAAATTTGATAGAATACTCTATGTTATTCACTTATATCTTTTGAGCTAAGTAGTTTTGCTCTATGTACTTCACTTATATCTTTTGAGCGTTATAATTTTTCTATATGTGTTTCACTTAGATCTTTTAGAGCACGGTGGTGGATTTGTTTTAAAGAAACTATTGATCTCTCATGCTTCACTTAAATTATTTTGAGAGTCTTAATAGCATGGTAATTTGCTTAATAATTATATTCTTGGTATTCAAGATTTGTGAAACTTTTTGAGTGTGTTGAATACTAAGAAATGATTGAAGCACGATAATTGTTTTGAGATATGGAGGTGATAATATTAAAGTCATGCTAGTTGAGTAGTTGTGAATTTAAAGAATACTTGTGTTAAAGTTTGTGATTCCCGTAGCATGCACATATGGTCAACCGTTATGTGATGAAGTCGGAGCATGATTTATTTATTGATTGTCTTCCTTATGAGTGGTGGCCGGGAACGAGCGATGGTCTTTTCCTACCGATCTATCCCCCTAGGAGCATGCCCATAATACTTTGCTTTGATAACTTCTAGATTTTTGCAATAAGTATATGAGTTCTTTATGACTAATGTTGAGTCCATGGATCATACGCACTCTCACCCTTCCACCTTTGCTAGCCTCTCTAATACCGCGCACCTTTCGCCGGTATCATACACCTACCATATACCTTCCTCAAAACAGCCACCATACCTACCTATTATGGCATTTGCATAGCCATTCCGAGATATATTGCCATGCAACTTTCCACCATCTAGTTCATCATGACACATTCATCATTGTCATATTGCTTAGCATGATCATGTAGTTGACATAGTATTTGTGGCAAAGCCACCGTTCATAATTTTTTCATACTTGTCACTCTTGATTCATTGCATATCCCGGTACACCGCCGGAGGCATTCATATAGAGTCATATTTTGTTTTAGAATCGAGTTGTAATCATTGAGTTGTAAATAAATAGAAGTGTGATGATCATCATTTAATAGAGCATTGTCCCCAAAAAAAGAGAAAGGCCAAAGAAAAAAAAGGCCCCCAAAAAAGGAGAAAATAAATAAAAAGGGGCAATGCTACTATCCTTTTACCACACTTGTGCTTCAAAGTAGCACCATGATCTTCATAGTAGAGAGTCTCTCATATTACCACTTTCATATACTAGTGGGAATTTTACATTATAGAACTTGGCTTGTATATTCCAATGATGGGCTTCCTCAAATTGCCCTAGGTCTTCATGAGCAAGCAAGTTGGATGCACACCAACTTAGTTTCTTTTTGAGCTTTCATATACTTATAGCTCTAGTGCATCCGTTGCATGGCAATCCCTACTCACTCACATTGATATCTATTGATGGGCATCTCCATAGCCCGTTGATACGCCTAGTTGATGTGAGACTATCTTCCCCTCCTTTTTGTCTTCTCCACAACCACCATTCTATTCCACCTATAGTGCTATATCCATGGCTCACGCTCATGTATTGCATGAAGATTGAAAAAGTTTTGAAAAAGTTAGAGTATGAAACAATTGCTTGGCTTGTCATCGGGGTTGTGCATGATTTAAATACTTTGTGTGGTGAAGATAGAGCATAGCCAGACTATATGATTTTGTACGGATAACTTTCTTTGGCCATGTTATTTTGAGAAGACATAATTGCTTTGTTAGTATGCTTGAAGTATTATTATTTTTATGTCAATATAAACTTTTGTCTTCAATCTTTCGAATCTGAATATTCATATCACAATTAAGAAGATTTGCATTGAAATTATGCCAAGTAGCACTCCGCATCAAAAATTATCTTTTTATCATTTACCTACTCGAGGACGAGCAGGAATTAAGCTTGGGGATGCCTGATACGTCTCCAACGTATCTATAATTTTTGATTGCTCCATGCTATATTATCTACTGTTTTGGACTATATTGGGCTTTATTTTCCACTATTATATTATTTTTGGGATTAACCAATTAACCGGAGGCCCAGCCCAGAATTGTTGTTTTTTTGCCTATTTCAGTGTTTCGAAGAAATGGAATATCAAACGGAGTCCAAACGGAATGAAACCTTCGGAAACGTGATTTTCTCACTGAACGTGATCCAGGAGACTTGGACCCTACACCAAGGAGTCAAAGAGGCGGTCACGAAGGTGGGGGGCGCCCCCCTAGGGCGCGCCCCCTGCCTCGTGGGCCCCTCGATGCTCCACCGACGTACTCCTTCCTCCTATATATACCTACGTACCCCCAAACGAACAGAGAAGGAGCCAAAAAACCTAATTCCATCGCTGCAACTTTCTGTATCCACGAGATCCCATCTTGGGGCCTGTTCCGGAGCTCCGCCGGAGAGGGCCGTCATCACGGAGGGCTTCTACATCATCATAGCCTCTCCGATGAAGTGTGAGTAGTTTACCTCAGACCTTCGGGTCCATAGTTAGTAGCTAGATGGCTTCTTCTCTCTTTTTGGATCTCAACACAAAGTTCTCCCCCTCTCTTGTGGAGATCTATTCGATGTAATCTTCTTTTTGCGGTGTGTTTATTGAGACCGATGAATTGTGGGTTTATGATCAAGTCTATCTATGAATAATATTTGAATCTTCTCTGAATTCTTTTATGTATGATTGGTTATCTTTGCAAGTCTCTTTGAATTATCCATTTGGTTTGGCCAACTAGATTGGTAGTTCTTGCATTGGGAGAAGTGCTTAGCTTTGGGTTCGATCTTGCGGTGTCCTTTCCCAGTGACAGAAGGGGCAGCAAGGCACGTATTGTATCGTTGCCATTGAGGATAACAAGATGGGGTTTATTTCATATTGCATGTCTACATCATGTCATCTTGCTTAAGGCATTACTCTGTTTTTAACTTAATACTCTAGATGCATGCTGGATAGCGGTCGATGAGTGGAGTAATAGTAGTAGATGCAGAATCATTTCGGTCTACTTGTCACGGACGTGATGCCTATATACAAGAGCATGCCTAGATATTCTCATAACTATGCTCAATTCTGTCAATTGCTCAACAGTAATTTTTTCACCCACCGTAGAATACTTATGCTCTTGAGAGAAGCCACTAGTGAAACCTATGGCCCCCGGGTCTATTTTCATCATATTAATCTCCATCACTTTAATCTTGTTTTGCTTTTTTACTTTGCCTTTACTTTTCACTTTGCATCTTTATACCAAAAATATTATATCTATCAGATCTCACTCTCGTAAGTGACTGTGAAGGGATTGACAACCCCTAATCGCATTGGTTGCGAGTAGCTATCGTTTTTTGCAGGTACGAGGGACTTGAGCGTGGCCTCCTACTGGATTGATACCTTGGTTCTCAAAAACCGAGGGAAATACTTACGCTACTCTGCTGCATCATCCCTTCCTCTTCGGGGAAAACCAACGCAAGCTCAAGACGTAGCAAGAAGGATTTCTAGCGCCGTTGCCGGGAAGTCTACGCAAAAGTCAACATACCAAGTACCCATCACAATCCCTATCTCTCACATTACATTATTTGCCATTTGCCTCTCGTTTTCCTCTCCCCCATTTCACCCTTGCCATTTTATTCGCCCTCTCTCTCTATCCTCCCTCACTATTTGCCTCTTTTACCCGTTTTCTCTTGTTTGCTTGTGTGCTAGTTTGTTTGCTTGTCGCCATGGCTAGTCTCATATCTTCTCCGTTGTCTCCCGAGAGTGAAGTTCTAAATTTTAAACAAAGGGAGGGAGAAAATCTAAAAGATGCTTGCTATAGAATTTGCAATGCTCAAGATAGATCTACCAGGAAGCAATCTACCTTAGTTCTTCTCTGCAATTTTTATGTAGGTGCTAATCCTTGGTATAGATATATCCTCGATACCATTACCGGAGGGAACTTCTTGGGTAGCCATACTTTTGATTCTTATATTGCTATGCTAAATTTATTTGGCTCACCACCTCTTTTGGTTAATGGAACCATGTTAACTTTGGAGCATGTTATGCAAAGACTTGAAATTATTGAAAATAAAGTTGATACTATTTAATTAATTGAAAATCTAGATAAAAAGATCCATAATCAAATTACTCAATATGGATCTAAGGTAGGAATGACTCTGAAAATTATTAAGGAAAAGGAACCCATAGTTAATGAGAAGATAAACTTAGATTGTACTAGAATTGATAAACTTGAGGGTATCATTACAAACTTGGGAACCGCTTTTTCTTCCATAAAGAATACTCCAAGTCCTACTACTAAAATTGCCAAGCTTATGTATGTTCCTAAAAATAAGGGTGAATCATCTACTAAGGAAACTGCGGATCTTAAATCTATAAGTATTCATCCCAATCTTTTTGCTATCATTAAGGAACCGATTGTTACAAATGAATTTTTCGATCTTGTGCCTAAAAGTTTGATAATCACTAGAAAGAAAGAAATTCCTAAGGGAAATAGATGCCACATCGAAGAATTGCCTACTAAAGATAGCAATACCTAGATCTATCCTCGCTTTTATGCCTAGCTAGGGGCGTTAAACGATGGCGCTTGTTGGGAGGCAACCCAATTTTATTTTTATTCCTTGCTTTTTTCTCCTGCTTAGTAATAAATAAAATATTTATCCTCTGTTTTGGTTGTGTTTTTTGTGTTTAATTAGTGTTTGTGCCAAGTAGAACAGTTGGGAAGACTTGGGGAAAGTCTTGTTGAACTTGCTGTAGAAAACAGAAACTTTAGTGCTCACGAGAACTTCTGTAATTTTTATTTGAAGAGTGATATTTAGTTAATTATTTTTGCAGATGATTAATAGATAAATTCCTCACGTCCAGAAATTTATTTTAGAATTTTTGGGGTTCCAGATCTTGCGCTAGCTACAGATTACTACAGACTGTTCTGTTTTTGACAGATTCTGTTTTTCGTGTGTTGTTTGCTTATTTTGATGAATCTATGGCTAGTAGAATAGTTTATAATCCATAGAGAAGTTGGAATACAGTAGGTTTAACACCCATATAAATAAATAATGAGTTCATTACAGTACCTTGAAGTGGTCTTTTGTTTTCTTTCGCTAACGGAGCTCACGAGTTTTCTACTTTAAGTTTTGTGTTGTGAAGTTTTCAAGTTTTGGGTGAATTCTTTTGATGGATTATGGAACAAGGAGTGGAAAGAGCCTAAGCTTGGGGATGCTCATGGCACCCCCAAGATAATCCAAGGACACCAAAAAGTCAAAGCTTGGGGATGCCCATGGCACCCCCAAGATAATCCAAGGACACCAAAAAGTCAAAGCTTGGGGATGCCCCGGAAGGCATCCCCTCTTTCGTCCACTTCCATCGGTAATTTACTTGGAGCTATATTTTTATTCACCAACATGATATGTGTTTTGCTTGGAGCATCTTGTATTATTTGTGTCTTAGTGTGCCACAATCATCCTTGCTGTACACACCTTTTTGAGAGAGCCATACGTGAATTAAAATTTGATAGAATACTCTATGTTATTCACTTATATCTTTTGAGCTAAGTAGTTTTGCTCTATGTACTTCACTTATATCTTTTGAGCGTTATAATTTTTCTATATGTGTTTCACTTAGATCTTTTAGAGCACGGTGGTGGATTTGTTTTAAAGAAACTATTGATCTCTCATGCTTCACTTAAATTATTTTGAGAGTCTTAATAGCATGGTAATTTGCTTAATAATTATATTCTTGGTATTCAAGATTTGTGAAACTTTTTGAGTGTGTTGAATACTAAGAAATGATTGAAGCACGATAATTGTTTTGAGATATGGAGGTGATAATATTAAAGTCATGCTAGTTGAGTAGTTGTGAATTTAAAGAATACTTGTGTTAAAGTTTGTGATTCCCGTAGCATGCACATATGGTCAACCGTTATGTGATGAAGTCGGAGCATGATTTATTTATTGATTGTCTTCCTTATGAGTGGTGGCCGGGAACGAGCGATGGTCTTTTCCTACCGATCTATCCCCCTAGGAGCATGCCCATAATACTTTGCTTTGATAACTTCTAGATTTTTGCAATAAGTATATGAGTTCTTTATGACTAATGTTGAGTCCATGGATCATACGCACTCTCACCCTTCCACCTTTGCTAGCCTCTCTAATACCGCGCACCTTTCGCCGGTATCATACACCTACCATATACCTTCCTCAAAACAGCCACCATACCTACCTATTATGGCATTTGCATAGCCATTCCGAGATATATTGCCATGCAACTTTCCACCATCTAGTTCATCATGACACATTCATCATTGTCATATTGCTTAGCATGATCATGTAGTTGACATAGTATTTGTGGCAAAGCCACCGTTCATAATTTTTTCATACTTGTCACTCTTGATTCATTGCATATCCCGGTACACCGCCGGAGGCATTCATATAGAGTCATATTTTGTTTTAGAATCGAGTTGTAATCATTGAGTTGTAAATAAATAGAAGTGTGATGATCATCATTTAATAGAGCATTGTCCCCAAAAAAAGAGAAAGGCCAAAGAAAAAAAAGGCCCCCAAAAAAGGAGAAAATAAATAAAAAGGGGCAATGCTACTATCCTTTTACCACACTTGTGCTTCAAAGTAGCACCATGATCTTCATAGTAGAGAGTCTCTCATATTACCACTTTCATATACTAGTGGGAATTTTACATTATAGAACTTGGCTTGTATATTCCAATGATGGGCTTCCTCAAATTGCCCTAGGTCTTCATGAGCAAGCAAGTTGGATGCACACCAACTTAGTTTCTTTTTGAGCTTTCATATACTTATAGCTCTAGTGCATCCGTTGCATGGCAATCCCTACTCACTCACATTGATATCTATTGATGGGCATCTCCATAGCCCGTTGATACGCCTAGTTGATGTGAGACTATCTTCCCCTCCTTTTTGTCTTCTCCACAACCACCATTCTATTCCACCTATAGTGCTATATCCATGGCTCACGCTCATGTATTGCATGAAGATTGAAAAAGTTTTGAAAAAGTTAGAGTATGAAACAATTGCTTGGCTTGTCATCGGGGTTGTGCATGATTTAAATACTTTGTGTGGTGAAGATAGAGCATAGCCAGACTATATGATTTTGTACGGATAACTTTCTTTGGCCATGTTATTTTGAGAAGACATAATTGCTTTGTTAGTATGCTTGAAGTATTATTATTTTTATGTCAATATAAACTTTTGTCTTCAATCTTTCGAATCTGAATATTCATATCACAATTAAGAAGATTTGCATTGAAATTATGCCAAGTAGCACTCCGCATCAAAAATTATCTTTTTATCATTTACCTACTCGAGGACGAGCAGGAATTAAGCTTGGGGATGCCTGATACGTCTCCAACGGTATCTATAATTTTTGATTGCTCCATGCTATATTATCTACTGTTTTGGACTATATTGGGCTTTATTTTCCACTATTATATTATTTTTGGGATTAACCAATTAACCGGAGGCCCAGCCCAGAATTGTTGTTTTTTTGCCTATTTCAGTGTTTCGAAGAAATGGAATATCAAACGGAGTCCAAACGGAATGAAACCTTCGGAAACGTGATTTTCTCACTGAACGTGATCCAGGAGACTTGGACCCTACACCAAGGAGTCAAAGAGGCGGTCACGAAGGTGGGGGGCGCCCCCCTAGGGCGCGCCCCCTGCCTCGTGGGCCCCTCGATGCTCCACCGACGTACTCCTTCCTCCTATATATACCTACGTACCCCCAAACGAACAGAGAAGGAGCCAAAAAACCTAATTCCATCGCTGCAACTTTCTGTATCCACGAGATCCCATCTTGGGGCCTGTTCCGGAGCTCCGCCGGAGAGGGCCGTCATCACGGAGGGCTTCTACATCATCATAGCCTCTCCGATGAAGTGTGAGTAGTTTACCTCAGACCTTCGGGTCCATAGTTAGTAGCTAGATGGCTTCTTCTCTCTTTTTGGATCTCAACACAAAGTTCTCCCCCTCTCTTGTGGAGATCTATTCGATGTAATCTTCTTTTTGCGGTGTGTTTATTGAGACCGATGAATTGTGGGTTTATGATCAAGTCTATCTATGAATAATATTTGAATCTTCTCTGAATTCTTTTATGTATGATTGGTTATCTTTGCAAGTCTCTTCGAATTATCCATTTGGTTTGGCCAACTAGATTGGTAGTTCTTGCATTGGGAGAAGTGCTTAGCTTTGGGTTCGATCTTGCGGTGTCCTTTCCCAGTGACAGAAGGGGCAGCAAGGCACGTATTGTATCGTTGCCATTGAGGATAACAAGATGGGGTTTATTTCATATTGCATGTCTACATCATGTCATCTTGCTTAAGGCGTTACTCTGTTTTTAACTTAATACTCTAGATGCATGCTGGATAGCGGTCGATGAGTGGAGTAATAGTAGTAGATGCAGAATCATTTCGGTCTACTTTTCACGGAGGTGATGCCTATATACATGAGCATGCCTAGATATTCTCATAACTATGCTCAATTCTGTCAATTGCTCAACAGTAATTTGTTCACCCACCGTAGAATACTTATGCTCTTGAGAGAAGCCACTAGTGAAACCTATGGCCCCCGGGTCTATTCTCATCATATTAATCTCCAACACTTTAATCTTGTTTTGCTTTTTACTTTGCCTTTACTTTTCACTTTGCATCTTTATACCAAAAATATTATATCTATCAGATCTCACTCTCGTAAGTGACCGTGAAGGGATTGACAACCCCTAATCGCGTTGGTTGTGAGTAGCTATCATTTTTTGCAGGAACGAGGGACTTGAGCATGGCCTCCTACTGGATTGATACCTTGGTTCTCAAAAACCGAGGGAAATACTTACGTTACTCTGCTGCATCATCCCTTCCTCTTCGGGGAAAACCAACGCAAGCTCAAGACATAGCAGTGCTCAATCGAATCCTTCCCCCACCTCGAGTTCTAACACCCAAAGCCCAGGTCAGGTGCTTCGGACCTTCAATTATGTCCGAATCTAGCCTTCAAGGCCGGTGGATGCCCTCCTCCGTTACGGAAAAGGATATCAAGAAGTTGAGGGAGGCCATATACCTGACCGCCGAGGTTTCGTATCGGCTGCCTGCCCGAGGGCAGGTCATCCCTACTCCAGAGCCCAACGAGAATGTTATGTTCATTTCCCACTTCCTCCGAGGTCTAGGCCTCACTCTGGATCCCTTCGTTAGGGGTTTGATGTTCTATTACGGGCTAGATTTCCACGATCTAGCCCCAGACTGCTTTCTCCACATCTCGGCATTTATTGTCGTATGTGAGGCCTTCCTCCGCATTACCCCTCACTTTGGCCTATGGCTCAAGACCTTTGACGTGAAGCCGAAGATGGTCGAGGGGCAGCATGTAGCATGCGGAGGCGCATTAATAAGCAAGATCGCTGGAGCTCCATGGCCAAAGGGTTCCTTTCCAGAGGTGTCCGGATTATGGCAACAGGAGTGGTTTTACATCACAACTCCCAAAAGTGCCAAGTGGGTGGCTGCCCCTGCTTTTTGCTCGGGCCCTACACCACAACTGATGTCATGGATTAGCAGAGGGCTGAGATGGGGTCCAGCCAAGGACGTGCCTATACTGCAAAGCCACATTAAAGATCTCTTCGAAGGAGATTTCAGTCTGGTTACGGTGGTGCAAGTCATGCTGGTTCGTCGAGTCCAGCCTTGCAAACGCCGGCCCCTCCGCATGTGGGAGTTCAACCCAGAAGGACCGCACACTATTCAGAATTTCCTTGGCCTGACGCACGAGGAGATGTATAAGTCATTCTTTGGACCCCAAATAGAGTGTCCGGATACTACCGAGGACGTGGGCCTAAGCAGCAACTGCACCGCCGACCAAGTAAGTAATCCTCTAGCCGAACACACCGCCTTTCATTTATCATGACGTCATTCTGAGAAATCGCTCTTTGACTAGGACTGGCTAACAAAGGCAAAGATGATTCGGTGTTCGGCCCCCCTTCCTGAGGGTTTGGACAATCCGGTACTGGAAAAGATGCTCGAGCTAGCACCTTGCCCGGAGCCCTCAAAGGAAGATAAAGGGGGGAATAATGAGGCGAAAGCGGTCCCCCATCGCTACCAATTCTAACCGAGGGAATGAGCGCTTCCGTGAAGGAGGATAACCAAGGGGAAGAATCTGACCCTCTCTCGCTTCGGGGAAGGAAGAGGACTGCCTCTGAAGATCCAGAAACCAAGGCTTCCAAACGGGAGAAGAAGTCTCCACCAGAGGGTCCTGCCTCGGAGGGTGCTTTTGCCGCACAAAGTCCGCGCGGGGATCAGCCCTCTAACGAGTCGCAAGTGATCAAAAAATACTTAATAGTAAAGATATTCTACCTTACTTCCGAGGAAAATGACCGAAGCGTTTATCTTGCAGTTCAGATCTTAGCCCTTCTCAACAGAGCTCGTCTTCGGGGGATCTTCTTCTGGAGATGATGGAGAGAGAAACGCCTCCCCTGCTCAAGAAGCGGGCGACCTTGAAGTGTCGTCAAGGAGGGCCTCTCCGAATCTGGTGAGGCCAGAAGATAATCCTATAGTCACCTGGAGTCCCCAGCATCCAGCTCTTGAAGAGAGCAAACAAAGGAGTCCGCCGCCGTCTAGTATGCGGTCGGACGCACTGAGGGATCTGCTAAAGTGAGTGACCATCTCGGAAGAACACCGTACGTTGATGGGTACGGTGATGGAAAGGATTTCGTCCGCCGAAAGCGGGTTGCATGACGCCTTTATGAGTCTATTGACGGGCTTTGAGGTACGTAAAATGATGTACATTTATGATAGTACCGCACATTTTTAGGTGTGCCCTGTGCAGATAGTAGCCCCTAAGACTCTGGTTGTCGCCGAGGACGGCGGAAAACAGAGGATCATAGTCCCAGGTAATAACCATACCGCTTTATGTGCAGGTGGTGGAAGCTCCAGTGGCTAGCCGGACTAATGAGTTTGCCGAACTACAGCGGCAACTGGATGCGGCAGATGCCGACATCGAGCTTGTTAACAAGCGGCTTGACGAGGCACGGGGTAAGTAATGTTTTCTGGTGAATGTCACATAGTAAGGGCAGTGTGATGCCAGTATCTTTAATATGTTGTGACTGCAGACGGAGCTGCCACCGTGGAGACCCTTCGGGCGGAGCTTGCCCGAGCCAAAGAACAAGCAAGGAGTAATAATGTGGCTGCTTTGAAGGCGGCCGAAGAGTTAAGAGCTGAGAAGGCCGCGCATAGCGAGACCAAAGAAAAAATGGCCAAGATGACTGTAAAGTTGAAAGACACTGCCGACCGCTGCCAGCTTCTTGAAGAAGAAAACCGGGCGAAGGCGATGGACCTGGAAAAGGCCATGATGGCGACCAAAGACACCCGCTCTGCAATGAGAGCAAAGAAGGAGGAACTACGTGAAGCCGGGGATATTGTGGCTGTGAAGCCTTTTATGTTGCGGAGGAAGTTTGGAGATCCTCGGTATGCCTCTCTGGATCGACTATGGAGTTCGGCAGACGCATATCTGGACTTGGCTGCAAACGATGTCGATGCGACCGAATACTTCCGAGATCAAACAGATCGTGAAGTGGACAAGCTGTTCTGGTCGCAGTTTAACGTTCTAGAGCGTCCGCTTCCATTGACTGATCAACTAGCCAAATGGGCCGAACTCAATAGGTTATCTGGACTCGCCATGAGGTTTGTCATGGATCAGCTGTGGCCGGAAAGGCCAAAGCCGAACAACTATTTTAGCCTGGTGTAGTAGTTCCTTGGTGCGGTGCCGTGCATCAATGCGATGAAGAGGTCGGCGTGCATAGAGGGCTCGCGGATGGCCCTTGCCCGTGTCAAAGCATACTGGGTGGAGATGGATGCTACCACTGTTGCAGCGCAGGGTTCGGACATAGGCCGAGTGGCTGCAGAGCACTATTTTGAAGAAGTTCTTGAGGGTGCTCGTTTGATAGACGCCCAGTGCTCGAAGAATATTATGTTTGAGTGACATGTATTGCCATTGTAAAAACAATGTTTTTATTAATTTTATCAAGGTTGTATTTATACTTTTGCCCGAAAGTAATATGATGCCTCCTGTGCGGCCGTTTACATATGTATATCCTGAAAGATTGCAGTCGTCGGCTTCAGCCCCCACGCATATAATGTGGGGGTGTTCGCAGAAGATGCGTGTTCACACTTAATCCAACATCTTGGTCCTATTAAGGAGGTGATAGCGCAGCGAACTAGGCAACCGGACTATAATGCTTTAACACTTTCACTTAGCCAGAGGAGTTTGACAGTGGGGCTACTATATAGCCCCTGGTGGCTCTGCACTCACCCGAATTCAGGGTGCGTACATGCCTGGCCGGGAGACGGCCCTTCGTTAAGGCGGAGGAATTCTAAGATTCTGATAGGTCATCGAGTGGTTGACCAGTCTCACGCTATATCATGACAGTCAGTTTTCGGCTTTCTCTACTGAGGTGCTCGTCCGAATGAACCAGGGCACAATCGTAGTAGTTCTCCTGGTGCCGCCTTAGCCAATAGAGCAGAACGTAAGGCAGCAAAACACAGGAGCCGGGCAAACCCAACATTTGACCAAAGACATGATTCAGAGCTGATGCATATAAGGCCAAACTCGCGACGCCGAACACTCCCTAAGGTATTCGGTCTTTATTGTGGGCCTGAACAGTGCCCTTTGTAAGAAGCCCCTGGTGTCCAGGTACGTGCATTACTCTGACATGACCACATGCCAAGACGTCAGCATCCTTCTCAATTGTACTGAGAATCCGAGGGATGTGTATCAACAAGAGACAGTAAAAAAGGTTGACGCAGGGTCTTAATCTAAAAAGAATCCTTGGAACGGGTCCCTGCTGCACGTCTGCGCCTGTGTCTCCGTTGTGCCGTATCCTGGACGGGTGTAGCACGGCGATAGAGAGGAACTTAGGTGAAAAGTTGTCGTGCAAAAAGGTAGGTTTAAAGAAACCATGTTCAATTTAAGATGAGTAAAAGTTGCCACTTGTCTATGCTCGTTGAGCCCCTTGTATTTCTAATAGGGGTATGGCCATCAAACCTGTATGAATTACATATAGCTGCGCCGGACTCGTCTAACCGTGTCCGTGGTCTTGATGACCTATCGAATGCTTTAGTTGGTGAGGCCGTTTTAGTGTGCGGCTGCCAAGGCAGCCGCACTATCTTCGGCGCGCAGGGATCACTCAATATTTCCATTTACTGTAATGATGCCACGTGGACCGGGCATCGTAAGCGTGAGGGAAGCGTAATGCGGTATTGCATTAAAGCGAGCGAAAGCTTCGCGTCCAAGTAGTGCTTGATAGCCACTTTGGAACGGAGCAATGTGGAAGGTTAAATTTTCGCTACGGAAGTTATCGGGGAAGCCAAATATAACCTCTAATAGCAGGGAGCCCGAGCAATGAGCCCCTGGGCCTGGCGTTACTCCTTTAAAGGTAGTATTGCTGTGGCAAATTTTCGTTGGGTCTATCCCCATTTTGCGGATTGTGTCCTAATATATCAGGTTTAGACTACTGCCACAGTCCATCAGGACTCGTGTGAAGTGGTATCTGTCAATTATTGGATCTAATACCAAGGCAGCCCATCCTGCGTGCAGGATACTTGCCGAGTAATCCTGATGGTCGAAGGTGATCGGTTGAGACAGCCAATTGCAGAACTCCGCGGTGATAGGCCCTTGGGCATATTTATCTGGGAGTGCCGCTTTGTTTCTCCCCTTTATCACGTGTAACACGTTTACTGTTTTGACTTCTGGTGGAAATTTCTTCTGTTCCCCAGTGCTTTGCTTGCGAGGCTCATCCTCGTCTTCGCTTGGTGTATCCTGCCCCTTGTTCGGCGTTGAGCTTGCCGGACTGCTTGAAGACCGAACATTCTCTGTGGGTATGATTTAGAGGTTTATCAGGGGTGCTATGGGTCTGACATATTTGGTCCAGAATTTTGTTTAGGCTGGACAGTTCTTCTCTGGCGCCTTTAGAGGGCGGCTTTTGCTGACCTGGCTGAGAGCTTCTGAATCCGGTGTTTACCGCCGCGCTCTTCGGGCTGTCTTCTTTATTCCGGCGCTTATTATTTTTGCCGTGTCTTGATTTCCCGTTTCCATCTCTAACTTCGGATGTACTTGGGTCGCTAGTGCTGCATCGGGCTAGCCAGCTGTCCTCGCCCGCGCAAAAGCGGGTCATGAGGCTTGTTAATGCTGCCATTGTTCTCGGCTTTTCTTGGCCGAGGTGTCTGGCAAGCCATTTGTCTCGGACGTTGTGTTTATAAGCTGCCAAGGCTTCGACATCCGGATAATCGACTATTTGGTTCTTTTTAGTAAGAAACCTGTTCCAAAGCTTTCGGGATGACTCTCCGGGCTGTTGAGTTATATGACTCAAATCGTCCGCGTCCGGAGGTCGGACATAAGTCCCTTGGAAATTTGCCCGAAAAGCGTCTTCGAGCTCTTCCCAGCTTCCAATGGGGCTTTCGGGGAGGCTTTTAAGCCAGTGCCGAGCTGGCCCTTTGAGCTTGAGGGGTAAGTACTTGATGGCATGGAGATCATCTCCTCGAGCCATATGCATATGGAGGATATAGTCCTCAATCCAGACCCCAGGGTCTGTTGTTCCGTCGTATGCCTCTATGTTTACGGGTTTGAATCCCTCTGGAAATTCATGGTCCAGCACCTCGTCGGTGAAACATAGGGGGTGTGCGGCACCCCTGTATCTGGGTGTACCGTGTTGTTCAGATGTTTGTTGTGTTGCATCGTATGCTGGAGCGCGCTTGCGTGGTCCATAGATGGATCTGGTTGCGCCGTCCTTTTGATGCGAGCCCTCGCGTGGATCATGTATTGGCTTATGTGCGGCGTTGTTTGCCGCTCTATGTTGGACGTGAGGTCGTCTATTCGGCCAGATGGCCGTTTTAATTTTTGGTTGCGGGGGATCTAAGGCCTCCTCATCAAATTCAGGTAGCAACTTTCGCTTCGGGTAGCTCTTGGTGGGGCGATTACCGCCGTACTTCGCTACTGTGTTGAGTACTTTACTCCATCTGATTCTGAGTGTGTCTTGTGCAGCCTTGAGCCTTTGCTTCTGCTTTTTTAGACTCCTCGCGGTGGCAACAAGCCTTTGACGGGCATTCTGTTGCTCCGGGTGTCTGTCCGATGTGATGTCGTCCAGACTATTATCTTTGACAGAGTCGGGTTGTTCGGTTTGATTCTCCGTGTTGCCGTGGTCCGGCGATGGTTCACCCTGCTCTAACGGTGGGTCTATATGATCGTTGTTTCTGCCAAGGCAGGATTTGGAGTGGCGCTTACGCCGCCGCTTTGACTGCATCTCGAGGGGACAACCCTTTGTTGTGTCGTTCTGTTCCTCGTCATCATTTTTTTGGTGTGTCCACCATGTATACGTCATGTGATGAAGTGGGCATCCAATGCCCTGTGGGCAGTGGTTCCTGTTCGTTTCCTGCATCGTCGTCCATACCGTCGATGTCTTCGGAGTCGAAGTCGAGCATGTCGCTTAAGTCATCGACAGTGGCTACTAAGTGGGTGGTGGGTGGGCGACGAATTTCTTCGTCATCCGCATCCCAATCCTGCCGGACATAGTTCGGCCAGGACTCTCCTGACAAGGAGAGAGACTTTAATGAATTTAGTATGTCGCCGAAGGGCGAGTGCTGAAAGATATCTGTGGAGGTGAACTCCATGATTGGCGCCCAGTCGGATTTGATAGGCACGGGCGCAGGCAGTTCGGAGTCCGTGGCCGGGGAAGGATCCGGCAGTTTGGCAACACGGCTCTCGTGAAGGGTAAGGTCGATATTCGGCTCGATCGCCGCTGAGGATACAGCCTCCGTGACGGGGTCTATCCACCCGTCCATGGATGGCGCAACTGGCTCCGAATTGAGGCTCGGAGCGGCTACCGGTGCGATCTCCTGAATACGGTCCGATGGTAGAGCTAAATCATACTCATCGTGACCGCGTGGCACACAAGGCAGGGGCTCGAATCCGTCGAAGATCAAGTCTCCATGGATTTCGGCCATGTAATTTAAGCTATCAAACCTGACCTGATGGCCAGGGGCGTAGCTTTCGATCTGCTCCAGATGGCCAAGCGAGTTGGCCCGCAGTGCAAAGCCACCGAACACAAAGATCTGTCCGGGGAGAAAAGTCTCACCCTGGACTGCATCGCTATCGATGATAGAAGGAGCCATCAAGCCTAACGGCGATGACACCGAGGAACTCTCAATGAAAGCACCAATGTCGGTGTCAAAACCGGCGGATCTCGGGTAGGGGGTCCCAAACTGTGCGTCTAAGGCGGATGGTAACAGGAGGCAGGGGACACAATGTTTTACCCAGGTTCGGGCCCTCTTGATGGAGGTAAAACCCTACGTCCTGCTTGATTTATTCTTGATGATATGGGTATTACAAGCGTTGATCTACCACGAGATCAGAGAGGCTAAACCCTAGAAGCTAGCCTATGGTATGATTGTCTGTTGTCCTACAGACTAAAACCCTCTGGTTTGTATAGACACCGGAGAGGGTTAGGGTTACACAAGGTCGGTTACAAAGGAGGAGATATCCATATCCGTACTGCCTAGCTTGCCTTCCACGCCAAGTAGAGTCCCATCCAGACACGAGATGAAGTCTTCAATCTTGTATCTTCATAGTCCAACAATCTGGCCAAAGGATATAGTCCGGCTGTCCGGAGAACCCTAATCCCGGACTCCCTCAGGGAGGATAGCTCACCACTCGGTAGGATTTTACAAACTTAGGTGAGTACTGGACTGCAGCTAAGCCCCCGAATGGGAGGCTGGCTCACCACTCGATAGGATTTTACAAACTTAGGCGAGTACTGGACTGCAGCTAAGCCCCCGAGTGGGAGGATTGCTCACCACTCGGTAGAATTTTACAAACTTAGGCGAGTACTAGACTACAGTTAAGCCCCCGAGTGGGAGTGTTGGTCACCACTCGGTAGCATTTTACAAACTTAGGCGAGTACTGGACTGCAGCTAAGCCCCCGAGTGGGAGTGTTGCTCACCACTCGGTAGGATTTTACAAACTTAGGCGAGTACTGGACTGCAGCTAAGCCCCCGAATGGGAGGCTGGCTCACCACTCGGTAGGATTTTACAAACATAGGCGAGTACTGGACTGCAGCTAAGCCCCCGAGTGGGAGGATTGCTCACCACTCGGTAGGATTTTACAAACTTCGGCGAGTACTAGACTGTAGCTAAGCCCCCGAATGGGAGGCTGGCTCACCACTCGGTAGGATTTTACAAACATAGGCGAGTACTGGACTGCAGCTAAGCCCCCGAGTTGGAGGATTCCTCACCACTCGGTAGGATTTTACAAGCTTAGGCGAGTACTGGACTGCAGCTAAGCCCCCGAGTGGGAGTGTTGCTCACCACTTGGTAGGATTTTACAAACTTAGGCGAGTACTGGACTGCAGCTAAGTCCCCGAGTGGGAGTGTTGCTCACCACTCGGTAGGATTTTACAAACTTAGGCGAGTACTGGACTGCAGCTAAGCCCCCGAGTGGGAGTGTTGCTCACCACTCGGTAGGATTTTACAAACTTAGGCGAGTACTGGACTGCAGCTAAGTCCCCGAGTGGGAGTGTTGGTCACCACTCGGTAGGATTTTACAAACTTAGGCGAGTACTGGACTGCAGCTAAGCCCCCGAGTGGGAGTGTTGCTCACCACTCGGTAGGATTTTACAAACTTAGGTGAGTACTGGACTGCAGCTAAGTCCCCGAGTGGGAGTGTTGCTCACCACTCGGTAGGATTTTACAAACTTAGGCGAGTACTGGACTGCAGCTAAGTCCCCGAGTGGGAGTGTTGCTCACCACTCGGTAGGATTTTACAAACTTAGGTGAGTACTGGACTGCAGCTAAGCCCCCGAGTGAGAGGTTGGCTCACCACTCGGTAGGATTTTAAAAACTTAGGCGAAACGGATTTGTAGCTAAGCCCCCGAGTGAGAGGCTTGCTCACCACTCGGTAGGATTTTCTTTCGAACTTAGGCGAAACGGATTCGCAGCTAAGTCACCCACTGGGGGATTTCAGACGTAAATTAAAGCAACAACAATCGTTCGAGAGGAATGTAAAGCTCTTGTCTTTGATAAACAAATTACAAATGTATTTCTTATTACATTTTATTCGAACTAGTACTTAAGTATAAAAGGGGCGGAGCAGGTCCGCATTCCAAGCCCGTGGCTCGTCTTTCTTATGCTCGACACAGTAAAGGTGCTATGCTCCATTGTGGAGCACTCTGGTGACAATGAAGGGACCTTCCCAAGCCGGGGCGAGCTTGTGTGGTTTCTGTTGATCCACTCGAAGAACCAAGTCACCCTCTTGAAAGGCTCGACCCCTCACGTGTCTAGCGTGGAATCGATGCAAGTCTTGCTAATAAATGGTCGACCGGATCAAGGCCATCTCTCTTTCCTCCTCTAGGAGGTCGACTGCGTCTTGCCGAGCTTGTTCTGCTTCATCTTTAGAGAAGAGCTCCACTCGTGGTGCATTATGAAGCAAGTCACTCGGTAGAACAGCTTCAGCTCCATAGACCAAGAAGAATGGAGTTCGGCCAGTCGACCGATTGGGAGTTGTCCTCAATCCCCAAAGAACTGATGGAAGTTCATCAACCCAGGCGCCCGCCGCGTGCTTGAGATCTCTCATCAGTCGGGGTTTCAGTCCTTTTAGAATCAGGCCATTTGCTCTTTCTGCTTGTCCATTCGACTAGGGATGGGCGACTGAAGCATAGTCGAGTCGTGTGCCTTGTGAGGCGCAGAAAGTTCTGAACTGATCAGAATCGAAGTTCGGTCTGTTGTTAGTGATGATGTTGTGCGGAACCCCATATCCGAATGTCAACTCTCTGATGAAGCTGACAACAGTACTAGCTTCAAAATTCTTAATAGGCTTGGCTTCGATCCATTTGGTAAACGTGTCGACTGCTACGAGCACATGAGTGAAGCCACTCCTACCAGTCCCCAGTGGACCAACCATGTCCAATCCCCAAACAGCAAAGGGCCAGACGAGCGGAATGGTCTTCAGGGCTAATGCAGGTTTGTGCGACATATTGGAGTAGAACTGGCAGCCTTCGCATCTGTCGACTATATCTTTCGCCATTTCGTTTGCTCATGGCCAATAAAATCCAGCTCGGTATGCTTTAGCCACAATGGTCCGAGAGGACGCATGGTGACCACAGGTCCCCGAATGGATGTCGTGGAGGATCACTCGACCTTCTTCTGGCGTTATGCATTTCTGGCTGACCCCGGTTGCACTTTCTCCGAACAGCTGTCATCTTATTACAATAAAGGCCTTGGACCGACGGATGATCTGTCGAGCCTCTTCTTCATCTTCTGAGAGCTCTTTCCTAAGGATATTGTAACATCCCAACTTTTCAATTTGGAATGTTATACATAGGTCATTCATGTATATCATATTTTATTGCATTTCTCGTTCCGCAATCCTCGAAATCCTAAGCAACTCAACGACCTTCGGAGAGAGTTGGGGATTTCCCGGTTTTCATATTTGATTTTTATCAAATATTGAAACGAGGATTTTTGATTTTAATTATTTTTCTCCCTGAAAAAAATATTTCATGTTAAAATAAATGAGAGGAGATAATATGACTTCTCCAAAATAATTGAAATATTGGAGGAAAAATATTAAAATCATTTATTTGATTTTTTCGGATTTTATTTGCATTAGAAAAATTGCACGTTTTCAAAATTGCATTTTAGGGCCAAGAAAATGTTCACCTCGTTCTAAATATTTTATTTAGACGGCGAAAATTTGTTTTGGCATTTTTAGATTTTTATTTATTTTTCTAGGATTTTATTTTGGTCGGCGAAATTATTTAAAAAAATGGTTCCCGTGCCCGACTGGGCCTAAGGCCCAGCCGAGCCAGGCCGCCGCCGCCGCATCCTGCGCGCGCGCGCCGCCGCCGCCGCTCGGACCGGAGTCCGAGTCGGACTCCGCCTCCACCTGCTGCAGCGCCTTACCCCCTCCTCCAAGTCGCGTCGCCCCCGCCCTTTATATACGCCCGCCCTCGAGCCCCAACACCACACCACCACTGCCGCCAGCCCCGCCGCCCCGCAGCCGCCGCCCCCCGCGCTAGCCGCTGCCGCCGCTTGCCGCCGCCGCTTGCCGCCGCCACCTCGTAAGCCGCCGCCCACGTCTCGCCGGAGGTACCGCACCGTAATCCGAGCCGCCGGATTTTTCTAAAACCGTTCGGTTTTTTTAGAAACCCTAGATCCGTTTTTTTTTGGATCGCCGATTTTTCTTTTTTTGGTTTTCCTGTTTAGCGGACGTTCGTCCGAACGTTCGTTTTAACGAACGGTTCTTCGCCCGTTAGTTACAGCTAACAAACGCTCGTTCGTTAGTCTGTTCGTCAGTTTTATTTTATCGGATTTATTCCGTGATTTTTCTGATCGCGATTTCTGATCCGATCTTAGTTTCTGTTTATCTTTTTGCTCGTTAGTCGGAATCAAGCGATTCAAGCGCCTAGAGTTTCATCTCGAAACCCTCATTCCGTTTAACCAACTTAAATGAGTTTTTGCTACTGTAAAATTTGACCTAGGTTCAGATTAGTAAACGAAGCTTCTTTCTTTCGCCGTTTGAGTTTCGTTGCTCCATTTGATTTGATTCTTTTTGCGAACCGGAGTTCTTAAGTTGAACCTTCTGGTCAACCCCTTTTATTTGAGTTTTGCTTGTGCATATCTTGCTTGTTGCTTATGTATGCTATTGTTTGTTTGCGATAGAACATCCGGAGTGCGAAGCGTGCTACTACGAGTCCCTAGGTTTCGCAGACCGTCAGCAAGGCAAGTAACACTTTGATCATATCCCTTTTATCACCCAGTTTTTATGCAGTAGTTCCAATCCTCAAACATTGCATGGCTAGGATGTCATTAATATGTGGGCTGGGAAGTAGTTGATGAGGTAGTACCTATTACCCTGTTACATTCAAACCTTGGGAGTTACTTCTACACTGCTTATATTACTATGCTATGCTATGCTCGTAGACGTGGTTTGGGTTTGAATGAAATCCATGACATATGTGAGATTGTTAATTAATGGTTCAAACTTAAGGTGGCAACTTGAATTAATATCTGGGTGGATTGAGGCACCTAGAGTACCCAGTGTTGCCTGTTTTTTTGGAAATCCCAGAGTACCCGTGTGATCTTCCTATGGACCACCACCCAGGCTCAAAGGGAACTGAGATGATTCATGCTAGAAACTTCCGTGTGCAGCCACAAGCTATTATGGGCTCTAGCATAGTTGAGTAAGTTACGTGAAGCTCTTGAAGAGGCAGATCAGTAGGTAGTGGGATGTAGGTTTGGTATGGTCCGTCTGGAGTAGAGAGTTAATGTTTCTGAAAGACTGTGTCTCGGTCATCTGTATCTCAAACACCTTGTAGTGCGAGAAATCCAACGGAGGCGATCGAGTCTCGTGGGGAAAAGTGCGCAAACATCTGCAGAGTGTATAATCTAATCATGGTTAGCCGTGTCCCCGGTTATGGACAATTCTTGAGTATCTAGTATTTGGGTTATCACATGTATCTCATCATTCTTAAATAATATGGTTGGGATGTTAATTACTTTAATTGGGATTGAGTTGGAGAACCTTCTCAATGATGTTTCAACTACCATGATAGTTAAATTAAAATCTATTCCTTTATTGTAGGGAAAAATTGGCTTTTCGCAAAACTGTAACCATAGAGCTTTCCACCAGCCAAATATGCATGTAGTGATAGCATTATTCTGTTCTTGCTCTACTGTGTTACTTTGCTAGCATATTCCATGTGCTGACCCGTTTTCGGGCTGCAACGTATTATGTTGCAGACTTTTCAGACGAGGAGTAAGGTTCGTTAGGTCGTTGCCGTGCAGCTCAGCTATGCCGTTGGAGTTAATGGACTCACTTTATCTTCCAAGCCTTCCGCTGTTATCGTATTAGATGGCCTTAAGCCATATTATTGTAATAAGTCCTCTTTTGAGACATTTGATGTAATAAGAGTGTGATTGCCACTCTGTTATAAATCCTTCGAGTACTGTGTGTGTCAGCATTACCGATCCAGGGATGACACTGAAGCACAGAGACTTGACCGTCTGAGGTCGGGTCACTACAAGATGGTATCAGAGCACACACTGAGTGTAGGACACGACCACTAAGATAAACCCTAGGTCACACTTCTCTACTCATTTCTGACTCCTCTCCATTTTCAACTCTTTAGGATGGCGGAGATGAAGAACAAGTTTGTACAACCGGATGAAGACACACCTTCTGGACACCACTTGAAGGAAGTCACTAGGTACTTGAACATTGGAATACCAAGCTTCACCGGAACGTACGACACCACTTTACCTGAAGAGGAGCGCTGGATGGTTCAAGTACAAGTTCTAGGAAGGACGTTCTCGCCAACTTCTAAACCCATAGAGTTTTCTTTTGAAGCACCCACCTGGAGTCTAGGCAAGAGCATGGCAGCCCACATTACCATGGGATGCATTGGAGAGGTCTACAACAAGGAGCTTAAGGACACTATCTACCAAATATGTGGGCGCCGAGACGAGCAATGGGAAGTAATCAGCATCAGGAAGGATAGATCCATTGCAGCTTTCATCCAGGAGTTAAACCAGCACATTCGACGCCAGGAGAACCAGATGTGCGCGGACATGATGGACTTGAAGAAGGCAAAGACTAGAATCATCGAGTTGGAGGAAGAACTCAAGTTTACACGCGATGGATATGAGGAGGAAATCAAGACACTACTGGAGAAGAATGACGACTTAGTCAAGAAGATTGGAGTATTCATGGGAGGACCGGCACCAGTGGAAGAAGACGAAGAAGAAGAACCCAAGGAGATACTCCCCGAGGACTACATCATCATCCACGACACCGATTCCGATCCTAGTGATGATGACTTTGAAGACGAAGCTGGAGCTGACATCATGGAGTCTTCCACCGATCAAAATTTCTAGATGACCACCAAATATTAGTAGTATTTCCCCATGTAATTAGTAGTAGATGAGCACTTTGCGATAGTCCTAGACCGTTTGTATGCCCTTGCTTGATTGATTGAGTGAAATGTTTGTGTTTGTCTCATGTGCATATGGGTAGTGTTTTCTCATTAGACCCATTTTCTATTCTGATCTCTTCCATCTAAACCCATCAGATGCCTCCGAGACGTGACACCGGTTTTGCTTTCCCACCGGAGCTCACCCAGTTGATCCAGTAGCAGAATACTTTCATGCAATTGCTAGTTCAAAACCAGGGCAACAACAACAACAACAACAACAAGAACAACAACAACAACCCGCCACCAGTGGACAACCTAGCCCGTTTTCTAAGGTTACAGCCGCCGGTGTTTTCCAGTAGCACCGAGCATATAGTTGCTGATGATTGGCTACGCCGTATTGGAAGGGAGTTGACCACCGCAGGTTGCACGGATGCTGAGAGGGTGCGCTTTGCCGCACATCAATTGGATGGACATGCAGCCTCATGGTGGGAGAATTACACAGCCACTTTCCCCATAACCAACGTCACTTGGGACCAGTTTTAGCAAGCTTTCCGCACGGCCCATGTCTCAACTGGAGCTATGCAGATGAAGAAGCGGGAGTTCCGGAACCTACGTCAGGGGAACTGTACTGTGGCTCAGTACGTGGATGAGTTTAGCAAGTTATCTCGCTATGCCCCTAATGATGTGGCCACAGATGCCGTGAAGTAGGAGAAGTTTATGGAAGGGCTGAATGAGGAGATGACCATGCAGTTGATGGTAGCAACCTTCAACAACTACCAGGAGTTGGTAGATAAGGCTCTTATGATTGAAGGGAAGCAGCAGCAGATTGAGAGCCACAAGAGGAAGTATGGACAGGGGAAGTATAACTCAGGAGCTCAGTAGAAGCCTCGCCTAACACCGAATTCGGGAGGACTTGTTCATAACCATGGAGGTCACAACTGCACTGGAGGAGGATCACATAACCACAATGGTTCTAAGAATGGGAATGGGAACGGAACCAACCATAACCAGAACCGCCTCAATCCAGCCACAACCACCAAAAGAGACCTAAGTCACGTTACTTGCTTCAAGTGTGGGAAGACTGGACACTACGCCACGGAGTGCCCTGAAGGAAAGAATGGAAACGTAAATGGGAGTGCGGGGAAGAAGCCTAATCCATTCAACAAAGGACAAGTGAATCACGTTAACATGGAGGAGGTTGAAGAGCAGTCGGACGCGGTAATAGGTAAGATTTTGGTGAAGTCATTTACCGCTCTTGTTCTTTTGGATACTGGTGCATCGCATTCATACATATCAATGGGATTTGTGGATAAGTTTAAACTACCAACCCAAACCCTTAGGACCCATCTGTTAGTAAGCTCACCCGGAGCAGAATACATGGCTAGCCGATGGTGCGACCAGGTACCCTTAACCATTGGCACACATGTTTTTCCGTCCGACCTAATTATCTTGGAGTCACAAGGATTGGATGTGATATTAGGTATGGACTGGATGTCAAAGTTTGGAGGGAGTATTGACTGTGCTAGTAAGTCGATTTATCTTACCACCCCGGAGGGAAAAAGGATTAAGTATGTGTCTGGGCATGTGCCTAGGAGGAGCCAGTGAATGCCCTTACGGGAGTTGTTTAGGAGGAAGTGCCTATAGTGAAGGATTATCCGGATGTTTTTCCAGAGGAGTTACCAGGCATGCCACCGGATAGAGACATTGAGTTTTTGATAGAGTTGTTGCCAGGAACAGGACCAATATCCAAGAGACCCTATCGGATGCCCGCAAATGATCTGGAGGAAATTAAGAAATAGAGCAAGGATTTATTGGAAAAAGGATACATTCGAAGAAGTTCATCACCTTGGGGAGCCCTGTGCTTTTGGTTGAGAAGTAGGACAAATCCCTAAGGATGGTTGTCGATTCTCGAGCCTTGAATGAGGTGACGATTAAGAACAAGTACCCACTGCCGATGATCAATGATCTGTTTGATCAGTTGCAAGGAGATAAGGTGTTCTCGAAGATCGATCTGCGATCAGGATACCATCAGTTGAAGATACGTGAGAAGGATATACCAAAGACAGCGTTTACGACGCGGTATGGATTATACGAGTACACGGTCATGTCATTTGGACTGACTAATGCTCCTGCTTATTTCATGAGCATGATGAACAAGGTGTTCATGGAGTATTTGGACAAGTTTGTTGTGGTGTTTATTGATGATATTATGGTATACTCGAAGAATGAGGAGGAGCACAAGGAGCATTTGCGCTTAGTTCTCGAGAAACTCAGGGAACACCAGTTGTATGCTAAGTTTAGCAAATGCGAGTTTTGGTTGAAAGAAGTCGGATTCCTTGGACATGTTATATCGGGAGAAGGTATAGCAGTAGACCCCAGCAAAATTTAGTCAGTCACTGAATGGTTGGCACCCACCTCAGTTAGCGAGATCCGCAGTTTCCTTAGATTCGCAGGTTACTATCGGAGATTCATTGAGAACTTTTCCAAGATTGCAAAGCCAATGACTGAACTATTAAAGAAGGATACTAAGTTTAAATGGATAGAAGATTGCGAGGCAAGTTTCCAGGAGTTGAAGGAACGGTTGACTACAGCGCCAGTGCTAACACTGCCGGATATACATAAGGAATTCCAAGTGTATTGCGACGCCTCTCGCTTAGGACTTGGATGTGTACTTATGCAGGATGGAAGAGTTGTTTCGTATGCCTCACGACAACTAAAACCTCATGAGTTGAACTATGCCACACATGATTTGGAGTTAGCAGCCATAGTGCATGCATTAAAGACTTGGAGGCATTACCTTATTGGAAACCGATGTGATGTATACACGGACCATAAGAGTTTGAAGTACATCTTCACCCAGAAGGAACTGAACCTTAGACAGAGGAGATGGTTGGAGCTTATAAAGTATTATGATATGAAGCTACACTATCACCCAGGAAAGGCCAATGTTGTAGCAGACGCCTTGAGCAGGAAGAGTTATGCTAATATCCTTGAAAGTAAGGGATTGCCGAAGGAGTTAGCAGAGAATATCATGGAACTTCAATTGGAGATGGTTCCTAGAGGAATCGTTGCAACAATGGAGGTCCAGTCGACATTGTTGGACAAGATTCGGGAAGCTCAGAAGGATGACAAGGAGATTGCCGAGATAAAGGAGAAGATGAGCAAAGGAAAGGCCAAAGGTTTTCGTGAAGATGAGCACGATACCCTATGGTTTGAGGACCGAGTTTATGTGCCCAATAACCAGGAGATCAGGAGGTTAATACTTCAAGAGGCTCATGATTCACCATACTCGATACACCCCGGAAACACCAAGATGTATCTGGAGTTGAAGGAATGTTTCTGGTGGACTGGTATGAAAAAGGATATTGCCGGGTATGTAGCCGTATGTGATGTATGTCAGCGAGTGAAGGCAGAACATCAAAAGCCAGCAGGATTATTACAGCCTATGCCGATACCCGAATGGAAGTGGGATAAACTTGGCATGGATTTTATCAAAGGATTGCCCAGGACTAAAGCAGGATATGATTCCATATGGGTAGCAGTTGATCGCTTGACCAAAGTGGCTCACTTCATCCCAGTGAAAACCACTTATACCAGTGCAAAGTTGGCCAAGATTTATATGTCCAGGATCGTATGTCTGCATGGAGTTCCAAGGACCATCGTATTAGATAGAGGAACACAGTTTACTTCAAAGTTCTGGCATCAGTTACATCAGACTTTGGGAACAAGGTTAGAGTTCAGTACAGCTTTTCACCCGCAGACAGATGGACAGACTGAGAGAGTGAACCAAATTTTGGAGGACATGTTGAGAGCCTGTGCGCTAGATTATGGATCTAGTTGGGATGACAATTTGCCTTACACAGAGTCCTCGTACAACAATAGCTACCAAGCCAATTTGAAGATGGCACCGTTTGAAGCCCTGTATGGACGCAGGTGCAGAACACCCTTGATGTGGGATGAGGTAGGAGACCGACAGTTGTTTGGACCAGACTTGATCAAAGAGTCTGAGGAAAAGGTTAAATTGATTCGCGATAGATTGAAGATTGCTCAGTCCAGGCAGAAGAGTTATGCGGACTCAAAACGCAAAGAGGTAACCTATGAAATTGGAGACAGAGTATATCTGCGAGTATCTCCCTTGCGAGGAGTGAAACGTTTTGGAGTTAAGGGGAAATTAGCTTCGAGATTTGTATGAACGTATCGTGTTTTGGAACGGATGGGAGAAGTTGCCTACAAGTTGGAATTACCCGAGGGATTGTCAGGAGTTCATGATGTGTTTCACGTTTCACAGCTGAAGAAGTGTCATGCTGAGATGGCCGATATACCGTTAAGGGATACAGTACCCTTGGAGGCAATTCAGTTGGACAGTGATTTGACTTACGAGGAGAAGCCAGTAAAGATTCTTGAGTTTCCAGCAGGGTCACCCACAGTAAGGTTATCAAGTTTTGCAAAGTTCAGTGGAGCCACCATACCGAGGATGAAGCCACTTGGGAACGAGAGGATGATATTCGCCAAGACCACCCACACCTATTTTCTAGCCAACCCGAATCTCGAGGGCGAGATTCATCTTAAGGGGGGTAGGTTTGTAACATCCCAAATTTTCAATTTGGAATGTTATACATAGGTCATTCATGCATATCATATTTTATTGCATTTCTCGTTCCGCAATCCTCGAAATCCTAAGCAACTCAAGGACCTTCGGAGAGAGTTGGGGATTTCCCGGTTTTCATATTTGATTTTTATCAAATATTGAAACGAGGATTTTTGATTTTAATTATTTTTCTCCCCGAAAAAATATTTCATGTTAAAATAAATGAGAGGAGATAATATGACTTCTCCAAAATAATTGAAATATTGGAGGAAAATATTAAAATCATTTATTTGATTTTATGTGATTTTTTCGGATTTTATTTGCATTAGAAAAATTGCACGTTTTCAATATTGCATTTTAGGGCCAAGAAAATGTTCATCTCGTTCTAAATATTTTATTTAGACGGTGAAAATTTGTTTTGGCATTTTTAGATTTTTATTTATTTTTGTAGGATTTTATTTCAGTCGGTGAAATTATTTTAAAAAAAAGTTCCCGCGCCCGACTGGGCCTAAGGCCCAGCCGATCCAGGCCGCCGCCGCCGCCCCCTGCGCGCCCGCACCGCCGCTGCCGCTCGGACCGGAGTCCGAGTCGGACTCCGCCTCCGCCTGCCGCCGCGCCTTGCCACCTCCTCCAGGTCGCGTTGCCCCCGCCCTTTATATATGCCCGCCCCCGAGCCCCAACACCACACCACCACCACCACCAGCCCTGCCGCCCCGCAGCCGCCGCCGCCCGCGCTAGCCGCCGCCGCCCCGCCGCCCTCGTCTCGGCGGAGCCCCTCGCCGGAGGTACCGCACCGGAATCCGAGCTGTCGTTTTTTTTTCTAAAACTGTTCGTTTTTTTAGAAACCCTAGATCCATTTTTTTCGGATCACCGGTTTTTCTTTTTTTCGGTTTTCCTGTTTAGCGGACGTTCATCCGAATGTTCATTTTAACGAATGGTTCTTCGCCCGTTAGTTACAGCTAACGAACGCTCGTTCGTTAGTCTGTTCGTCAGTTTTCTTTTATCGGATTTATTCCGCGATTTTTCTGATCGTGATTTCTGATCCGATCTTAGTTTCTGTTTCTCTTTTCGCTCGTTACTCGGAATCAGGCGACTCAAGCGCCTAGAGTTTTGTATCGAAACCCTCTTTCCGTTTAACCAACTTAAATGAGTTTTTGCTACTTTAAAATTTGACCTAGGTTCACATTAGTAAACGAAGCTTCTTTGTTTCGCCGTTTGAGTTTTGTTGCTTCGTTTGATTTGATTCTTTTTGCGAACCGGAGTTATTAAGTTGAACCTTCTGGTCAACCCCTTTTATTTGAGTTTTTCTTGTGCATCTCTTGCTTGTTGCTTATGTATGCTATTGTTTGTTTGCGATAGAACACCCGTAGTGCGAAGCGTGCTACTACGAGTCCCTAGGTTTCGCAGACCTTCAGCAAGGCAAGTAACACTTTGATAATATCCCTTTTATCACCCAGTTTTTATGCATTAGTTCCAATCCTCAAATATTGCATGGTTAGGATGTCATTAATATGTGGGTTGGGAAGTAGTTGATGAGGTAGAACCTATTACCCTGTTACATTCAAACCCTGGGAGTTACTTCTACGCTGCTTATATTACTATGCTATGCTATGCTCGTAGACGTGGTTTGGGTTTGAGTGAAAGCCATGAAAGATGTGAGATTGTTAATTAATGGTTCAAACTTAAGGTGGCAACTTGAATTAACATCTGGGTGGATTGAGGCACCTGGAGTACCTAGTGTTGCCTGTTTTTTTGGAAATCCCAGAGTACCCATGTGATCTTCCTATTGACCGCCACCCAGGCTCAAAGGGAACTGAGATGATTCATGCTAGAAACTTCCGTGTCCAGACACAAGCTATTATGGGCTCTAGCATAGTTGAGTAAGTTACGTGAATCTCTTGAAGAGGCAGATCAGCAGGTAGTGGGATGTATGTTTGCTATGGTCTGTCCGGAGTAGAGAGTTAATGTTTCTGAAAGACTGTGTCTCGGTCATCCGTATCTCAAACACCTTGTAGTGTGATAAATCCAACGGAGGCGATCGAGTCTTGTGGGGAAAAGTGCGCAAACCTCTGTAGAGTGTATAATCTAATCATGGTTAGCCGTGTCCCCGGTTATGGACAATTCTTGAGTATCTAGTATTTGGGTTATCACATGTATCTCATCATTCTTATATAATATTTTTGGGATGTTAATTACTTCAATTGGGATTGAGTTGGAGGAACCTTCTCAATGATGTTTCAACTACCATGATAGTTAAATTAAAATCTATTCCTTTGTTGTAGGGAAAAATTGGCTTTTCACAAAACTGTAACCATAGAGCTTTCCACCAGCCAAATATGCATGTAGTGATAGCATTATTCTGTTCTTGCTCTACCATGTTACTTTGCCAGCATATTCCATGTGCTGACCCGTTTTTGGGCTGCAACGTATTATGTTGTAGACTTTTCAGACGAGGAGTAAGGTTCGTTAGGTCGTTGCCATGCAGCTCAGCTATGCCGTTGGATTTAATGGACTCACTTTATCTTCCAAGCCTTCCGCTGTTATCATATTAGATGGCCTTAAGCCATATTATTGTAATAAGTTCTCTTTTGAGACATTCGATGTAATAAGTGTGTGATTGCCACTCTGTTATAATTCCTTCGAGTACTATGTGTGTCAGCATTACCGATCCAGGGATGACACTGAAGCACAGAGACTTGACCATCTGAAGTCGGGTCTCTACAGATATATGCAATGTATGGCACTGTCCAGTCGGGAGTCATGACCAACACCTCCATGATCAAGTCGACCACGGCTAGGACCTCGACTTCAGTCGGATCTGTGGCACTCTTAGGCTGCGGGGGTTCTTCAGTGAAGGGATCTTCTTGAACTGAATGTGCATGAATATGCTCCAGGAACACATTACTGGGGATGGCTTCTCTCTTGGAGCCTATCTTTGCTAAATCATCTGCTGCTTGATTTTTCAGTCGGGGTATATGATGGAGCTCTAACCCCTCAAACTTCTTTTCCAACTTCCTCACCGTGATGCAGTAACCATTCATGGCTGGGCTTCTGACGTCCCACTCCTTCATCACTTGATTGACTACCAAATCTGAGTCGCCATAGACCATGAGGCGACGGACGCCGAGTGAGATGGCCATACACAACCCATACAAGAGTGCTTCATATTCTGCTTCGTTATTAGAGGAATCAAAGTGAATCTGAAGGACATATCTGAGCTTGTCTCCTTGGGGGGACACCAGTACCACCCCAGCACCGGAACCATTCAGCATCTTGGAACCGTCAAAGAACATGGTCCAGTGCTCCGAGTGAGCTTGAGTCGGCAGTTGTTGTTCGATCCACTCGGCGAGGAAATCTACTACTGCTTGGGACTTGATAGCTTTATTTGCCTCAAACTTGATATCTAAGGGAAGGAGTTCAATCGCCCACTTTGCCACTCGACCAGTTGCATCTCTGTTGTTCAGAATCTCTGACAATGGAGCGTCACTGACGACTGTAATTGAGTGATCAAAGAAGTAATGTGCAACCTTCTTCGTGGTCATATAAATCCCATAAACAAGCTTCTGATAATGTGGATATCTTTGCTTTGATGGAGTCAAAACTTCAGAGACATAGTATACTGGGCGCTGAACTTTGTAGGCTTTTCCTTCTTCTTCCCGCTCGACCGTAAGTACTATACTGACGACTTGTCCAGTGGCTGCAATGTAAAGCAGTAAAGGCTCTTTGCTGATTGGAGAAGCAAGCACCGACTGGGTGGAAAGCAGGGCTTTAAGCTCTGCAAATGCTGCATCAGCTTTAGGAGTCCACTCGAACTTATCTGAATTCTTCATCAGTTGGTAAAGAGGCAGCGCCTTTTCACCGAGGCGAGAAATGAATCGACTTAGGGTGGCCAAACAACCTGTAAGCTTCTGGACATCATGCACACGCATAGGGCGTTTCATTCGTTGTATGGCACCTACTTTCTCTGGGTTAGCGTCGATCCCTCATTCGGAAACGAGAAAACTGAGTAATTTTCTACCTGGAACTCCAAACGTGCATTTTGATGGATTAAGCTTGATATCGTACCTTCTGAGGTTGGCAAAGGTTTCAGCAAGGTCAGCCAGTAGGTCGGAACCTTTACGTGACTTGACCATAATGTCATCCATGTATGCTTCCACATTCCGACTGATCTGAGTGAGTAAACACTTCTGAATCATCTGCATGAATGTGGCTCCGGCGTTCTTCAAACCGAATGGCATGGTGACGTAATAGAAGCACCCAAATGGGGTGATGAAAGCTGTTTTTATCTCATCGGGTCCATACAGACGGATCTGATGATACCTGGAATAAGCGTCCAAAAAGGACAAACACTCACACCCCGCGGTCGAGTCCACTATTTGGTCGATGCGAGGGAGAGGAAAGTGATCTTTCGGGCAGGCCCGGTTGATATGTTTGAAGTCAATGCACTTGCGAAGTGAGTCGTCCTTCTTTGGGACCCTGACAACATTAGCTAACCACTCGGAGTGGTAAATTTCTTGGATAAACTCAGCTTCTAGAAGTCGAGCCACTTCTTCACCGATTGCCTTCCTCTTCTGTACGACGGACCGTCGAAGATGTTCTTTGACTGGTTTTACTTTTGGGTCGACTCGCAAGCAATGCTCAGGCAGTCCCGTGGGAACACCTGGCATGTCAGAAGGTTTCCATGCAAATATGTCCCAGTTCTCACGGAGGAACTGGATGAGCGCTTCTTCCTATTTGGAGTCGAGTGTTGTTGAAATGTGGGTCAGAGCAGCATTGGGATCCACCGGGTGAATGTGAATCGACTTTGTTTCACCAGACAACTGGAATGCTGAATCCGTGGTAGGCTTCTTAGCTCGCAACAAATCACTCAGATCTGCATTTTTTTTATATTCCTGCAATTCCACTATTGCCATCTGTGCATCGGCGATCTTTGATCCCTTCTAGAAGCACTCTTCTGCCTTCTTTCGATTGCCAGTGATAGTGATCACTCCTTTGGGACCAGGCATCTTCAATTTGAGGTACACGTAACATGGTCGAGCCATAAAACGTACATAAGCTGGCCTACCCAAAATAGCATGATAAGCACTCTAGAAATCCACAACTTCAAATGTCAACTTTTCTTTGCGGTAATTCTTGGAATCACCGAACACTACATCAAGGGCGATCTGGCCGAGCGATGCAGCCTTCTTGCCAGGAATGACTCCATGGAAACTCATATTGCTTTCATTGAGTCTGGACATCGAAATGCCCATTCCTTTCAACGTCTCTGCATACAATATATTCAGGCCACTACCACCATCCATCAGAACCTTAGTCAATCGGGTGCCTTCGGCTACTGGGTCGACCACCAACGCTTGCCTCCCAGGGGTGGCTATGTGCGCTGGGTGATCGGACTGGTCAAATATAATGGTAGTCTGAGACCACTTCAAATAACTGGGTGTCACCAGGGCGACCATGTTTACTTCTCCGTTGATGACTTTCAGTCGACTCTTACTCTCAACATCAGCGAAAATCATCAGAGTGGAATTGACGTGGGGGTAAACATCATCGTCCTCTTACCCATCCTCAACTTTGTTTGTTTCCTTCTCCTTTTCCTTGGGTTGTTTCTCTCGGAATTGCTGGGTTAGGAGTCGACACTGTCGAGTGGTATGCTTTGGGTAAATGAAATTACCCTCTTCATCTTTCTTGGTGTGAATGTGGCATGGTAAATCCAGCACATCATTTCCATATTGATCTTTTACTTTCTTGGGGTTCCACGGTCCTTTGGGTTTCCCCTTGAACTTCCCTTGAGTTACGGCCAAGGCTTCTCCAGGAGCAGCTGGCTCGGCTTTGCGCTTCTGCTTCCGACTGGAGTTCCCTCCTCCGGTTTCATGGGCGACTGTTTTGTGCTTGCCACTCCGGACTTGGTCTTCTTCTTCACCATTGGCGTACTTAGTGGCAATCTCCACCATCCGAGACAGAGTCATATCTCCTGTCCGACCGAATTTCAGATTCAACTCCCGATACTTAACTCCTTCTTTGAAGGCACAAATTGCTTGGTGAGCTGACACATTCTCTACTGTGTGGTGCAACATGATCCATCTCTGGATATAATCCCTCAAAGTTTCATTCGGTTTCTGAACACAACATTGTAATTCTGTCAACCCTGCTGGCCGCTTGCAAGTACCTTCAAATGTTCTGACAAATACTCGAGCAATATCTTCCCAAGTATAAATACTACCAGGAGCTAACTGATTCAGCCACGCCCTGGCCGAGCCCTCTAGCATCAAAGGAAGGTGCTTCATGGCCACTTCATCGTTGCCGCCACCGATCTGTACAGCCACTCGGTAATCCTCAAGCAAAGTGTCAGGCTTGGACTCACCAGTGAACTTACTGACTCCAGTCGCCAACCTGAAGTTGGGAGGAATCACCGCAGCCCTGATGGCTTTGCTAAAGAACTCTGGGCCCGAGACATGCGCTCTGCTGCTGTTTGGAAAATCTCTGTTGGGGCCTTCTCTGTGAGCTCTGTTTCTGTCGACCAGACCCTGAACAAGAATAGATCTCGCATCAATGCCTGGTTCCCTGGGGTCGACTGGAATCCTTCGCCCACCACTGTGAGGGCGTCTGTCATCCTGCTGCCGAGGCATGTATGATCAACTCCTTGGGGGAGGCGTGGGCCCTCGACGACGATCATCGTGATCGAGTCAGTGATCATACTGCTCACGGTTTTTGTACTGATCTCGTCGGTCTCCACGTCCCTCATGCCTCGGGGGAGATCTTGGGCTGTGAGCCGACTGGACTGTGTCTGCAACCACGGATCTGCTGTGAATCCTATTCCACGACTAAGATACTACTGTATTCTTCTCTCCCACGGCTCGGAGCAAGGAAAACCTTGACCAGCTTCTGACTGGGAAGGTTGAATTGACTCCGCTATTCGGGCCGCAGCTGCGAGATTCTGGATTGGAGTTCGGTATACCTGAGTCGGAGGCGGAAAAAGTTGACGTCGACTGGATTCGGGAGCACGCTGTCGAACACGCTCGTCGAGTGCGTGTTGGAGGTTCTCCAGTCGAGTGCGCTCAGCCAAGTTTGCCAGGCGCACCTCCTCCAAGGCATGGGCCTTAGGGGTTTCTCCAACGATAGGAGTGTGAAGTGCATCAATGTTCCGGTGGCGAAGTTCCTCCCTCCTCTGTGAAGAGAGGGATTCGGGTCGGTACTCTTCGTGGACACGCGACAGATCGCCGCCACCATCGCCTCCGTCCTCACGGGTCAAGCAAGGAGGACTACGTGGTCCATTGACCATCAAAACTTCCGCCGCGGGGTCGCTGCTATCGCACTCGGATGCAGTCTCTACGAAGCTAGTCGAACAGGCCATAGAGAGTTTCGTCGGGCTCGATTGCCGCGACCTAGGGGGTGGCCGATTGGCGAGCCACTGCGTGCCTCACCCACCGCTGAAGCCTCGACCGACTGGAACGTTTGCCCCGGCAGGCTGCAGGGAGGGAGGTCGGAACAGGAGCCGAGCGATACTGAGTCGACGGCTGCCGTAGGAGGACGCCACGGACGCACGCGCGAAAGTGCGTTGCCCCGCGGACGGGGAGCACCTCGACGTCGAGTGGCGCTTCCTGGAGCCAAGCGGAGTCGTCGGCGATGAATATGAGCGCACCGAGACGGATCTCGTGGCCCTTGGCCAAACCTCTGCCTGAAACCATGTTGATGGGATCGGAAAAATCACAACTTCTCCAAGAAGTCGCTAAGACACCCGCCCCATGATGTCTACTACACAACCTTCTTCTTGTAGATGTTGTTGGGCCTCCAAGTGTAGAGGTTTGTAGGACAGTAGCAAATTTCCCTCAAGTGGATGACCTAAGGTTTATCAATCCGTAGGAGGCGTAGGATGAAGATGGTCTCTCTCAAGCAACCCTGCAACCAAATAACAAAGAGTGTCTTGTGTCCCCAACACCCCCAATACAATGGTAAATTCTATAGGTGCACTAGTTCGGCGAAGAGATGGTGATACAAGTGGTATATGGATAGTAGATAAAGGTATTTGTAATCTGAAATTATAAAAACAGCAAGGTAACAAGTGATAAAAGTGAGCATAAACGGTATTGCAATGCTAGGAAACAAGTCCTAGGGTTCATACTTTCGCTAGTGTAAGTTCCCTCAACAATAATAACATAATTGGATCACATAACTATCCCTCAACATGGAACAACGAGTCACTCCAAAGTCACAAATAGTGGAGAACGAACGAAGAGATTATGGTAGGGTACGAAACCACCTCAAAGTTATTCTTTCCAATCAATCCGTTGGGCTATTCCTATAAGTGTCACAAACAGCCCTAGAGTTCGTACTAGAATAACACCTTAAGACACAAATCAACCAAAACCCTAATGTCACCTAGATACTCCAATGTCACCTCAAGTATCCGTGGGTATGATTATACGATATGCATCACACAATCTCAGATTCATCTATTCAACCAACACAAAGAACCTCAAAGAGTGCCCCAAAGTTTCTACCGGAGAATCACGACGAAAACGTGTGCCAACCCCTATGCATAGGTTCATGGGCGGAACCCGCAAGTTGGTCACCAAAACATACATCAAGTGGCATGTGGTATCCCATTGTCACCACAGATATCCACGTCAAGACATACATCAAGTGTTCTCAAGTCTTTAAAGACTCAATCCGATAAGATTACTTCAAAGGGGAAACTCGATTCATTACAGGAGAGAAGATGGGGAGGAGAAACATAAGATCCAACTATAATAGCAAAGCTCGCGATACACCAAGATCGTATCATCTCAAGAACACGAGAGAGAGAGAGAGAGATCAAACACATAGCTACTGGTACATACCCTCAGCCCCGAGGGAGAACTACTCCCTCCTCGTCATGGAGACCACTGGGATGATGAAGATGGCCACCGGAGAAGGATTCCCCCTTCGGCAGGGTGCCGAAACGGGTCTAGATTGGTTTTTGGTGGCTACGGAGGCTTCTGGCGACGGAACTCCTGATCTAATCTCTGTTCTGGGAGTTTTAGGTTACGTGGGTATATATGGGTGCAGGAGGTACGTCGGAGGAGCTACGGGGGCCCCACGAGGCAGGGGGGTGCCCTAGGGGGGTGGGCACGCCCCCCCACCCTCGTGGGCAGCCCGTGTCTCCCCTGACGTGCACTCCAAGTTCCCTGGGTTGCTTTCCTTACAAAAATAACTTCTCCAGTTGATTTCATTCCGTTTCGATTTCGTTTGATATTCCTTTTCTTCGAAACACTGAAATAGGCATAAAACAGCAAATCTGGGCTGGGCCTCCGGTTATTAGGTTAGTCCCAAAAATAATATAAAAGTGGAAAATAAAGCCCAATATTGCCCAAAACAGTAGAAATATAGCATGGAGCAATCAAAAATTATAGATACGTTGGAGACGTATCTAGCATCCCCAAGCTTAATTCCTGCTCGTCCTCGAGTAGGTAAATGATAAAAAAGATAATTTTTGATGTGGAATGCTAGTTGGCATAATTTCAATGTAATTCTTCTTAATTGTGGCATGAATATTCAGATCCATAAGATTCAAGACAAAAGTTCATATTGATATAAAAATGATAATACTTCAAGCATACTAACTAAGCAATTATGTCTTCTCAAAATAACATGTCCAAAGAAAGCTATCCCTACAAAATCATATAGTCTGGCTATGCTCCATCTTCACCACACAAAATATTTAAATCATGCACAACCCCGATGACAAGACAAGCAATTGTTTCATACTTTTGATGTTCTCAAACTTTTTCAATCTTCACGCAATATATGAGCGTGAGCCATGGACATAGCACTATAGGTGGAATAGAATGGTGGTTGTGGAGAAGACAAAAAGGAGAAGATGGTCTCACATCGACTAGGCGTATCAACAGGCTATGGAGATGCCCATCAATAGATATCAATGTGAGTGAGTAGGGATTGCCATGCAACGGATGCACTAGAGCTATAAGTGTATGAAAGCTCAACAAAAGAAACTAGTGGGTGTGCATCCAACTCGCTTGCTCACAAAGACCTAGGGCACTTGAGGAGGCCCATTGTTGGAATATACAAGCCAAGTTCTATAATGAAAAATTCCCACTAGTATATGAAAGTGATAACATAGGAGACTCTATATCATGAAGATCATGGTGCTACTTTGAAGCACAAGTGTGGTAAAAGGATAGTAGCATTGTCCCTTTTATTTTTTTATTTGGCCTTTCTTTTTTTTGGCCTTTCCCTTTTTTTATTTGGCCTTTATTTTTTTATTTGGCCTTTTTTGGGACAATGCTCTATTGAATGATGATCATCACACTTCTATTTATTTACAACTCAATGATTACAACTCGATACTAGAACAAAGATGACTCTATATGAATCCCTCCGGCGGTGTACCGGGATGTGCAATGACTCAAGAGTGACATGTATGAAAGAATTATGAACAGTGGCTTTGCCACAAATACGATGTCAACTACATGATCATGCTAAGCAATATGACAATGATGAAGCGTGTCATAATAAATGGAACGGTGGAAAGTTGCATGGCAATATATCTCGGAATGGCTATGGAAATGCCATAATAGGTAGGTATGGTGGCTGTTTTGAGGAAGGTATATGGTGGGTGTATGGTACCGGCAAAAGTTGCGCGGTACTAGAGAGGCTAGCAATGGTGGAAGGGTGAGAGTGCGTATAATCCATGGACTCAACATTAGTCATAAAGAACTCACATACTGATTGCAAAAATCTATTAGTTATCGAAACAAAGTACTACGCGCATGCTCCTAGGGGGATAGATTGGTAGGAAAAGACCATCGCTCGTCCCCGACCGCCACTCATAAGGAAGACAATCAATAAATAAATCATGCTCTGACTTCATCACATAACGGTTCACCATACGTGCATGCTACGGGAATCCCAAACTTCAACACAAGTATTTCTCAAATTCAAAACTACTCAACTAGCATGACTCTAATATCACCATCTCCATATCTCAAAACAATTATCAAGTATCAAACTTCTCATAGTATTAAACACACTCATAAGAGAATTTTATTATTCTTGAATAACTAGCATATTAGGATTTTAAGCAAATTACCATGCTATTTAAGACTCTCAAAATAATATAAGTGAAGCATGAGAGTTCATCTATTTCTTCAAAATAAAACTACCACCATGCTCTAAAAGATATAAGTGAAGCACTAGAGCAAATGACAAACTACTCCGAAAGATATAAGTGAAGATCAATGAGTAGTCGAATAATTATGCAACTATGTGAAGACTCTCTAACATTTAATAATTTCAGATCTTGGTATTCTATTCAAACAGCAAGCAAAGCAAAATAAAATGACATCTAAGAATGGCAAACATCATGTGAAGAAGCAAAAACTTAGGATCAACCGATACTAACCGATAGTTTGTTGAAGAAGAAAGGTGGGATGCCAACGGGGGCATCCCCAAGCTTAGACGCTTGAGACTTCTTGAAATATTATCTTGGGGTGCCTTGGGCATCCCCAAGCTTGAGCTTTTGTGTCTCCTTAATTCCTCTCATATCACGGTCTCCCTAAATCTCAAAAGCTTCATCCACACAAAAACTCAACAAGGACTCGTGAGATAAGTTAGTATAAACCATTGCCAAAACCTTATCATACTCTACTGTAGAAAATCACTAAAATTATTATTCGACATTGCATACTAAATGCCTCTGCATATTTAATAGTCCTATCCTCAAATAGAATCATTAAAGAAGCAAACATATGCAAACAATGCAAACATAACAGCAATCTGCCTAAACAGGATAGTCTGTAAAGAATGCAGCAAAATCTATACTTCCCTAGCTCCAAAAATTATGAAAGAAAATTCCCACTGTAGTAAATTTATCATATCTTAATATGAAAAAGGTTTCAACATTTTATCACATTCTTACTTTTCTAGGGAATTATTGCAACAGCGGTAAACTTTCTGTTTTCAAACAGCAACATGTATACTCGTAACATAGGCATAGTAAAGGCTATCAATGCCACTTTTATTGAAATAAAAGATGCAAAACATTGTTCTAAATAATAGAAAGAAAATCCTAACAAAATAAATTGACGCTCCAAGCAAAACGCATATCATGTCGTAAATAAAAATATAGCTCCAAGTAAAGTTACCGATGAACGAAGACGAAAGAGGGGAAGCCTTCCGGGGCATCCCCAAGCTTAGGCTCTTGGTTGTCCTTGAATATTAACTTGGGGTTACTTGGGCATCTTTCCGCTCCTTATTCCATAGTCCATCGAATCTTTACCCAAAACTTGAAAACTTCACAACACAAAACTTAAAGTAGAAAACTCGTGAGCTCCGTTAGTATAAGAAAATAAATCACCACTTCAAGGTACTGTAATGAACTCATTCTTTATTTATATTGGTGTTAAACCTACTGTATTTCAACTTCTCTATGGTTTATAAACTATTTTACTAGCCATAGATTCATCAAAACAAGTAAACAACACATGAAAAACAGAATCTGTCAAAAACAGAACAGTCTGTAGCAATCTGGATCAAACGTATACTTCTCTAACTCATAAAATTCTCAAATAAATTTCTGGACCTGAGGAATTTATCTATTAATCATCTTCAAAAAGAATTAACTAAATAGCACTCTCAAAATAAAAATGGCAGCAATTCTCGTGAGTGCTAAAGTTTCTGTTTTTGACAGCATGATCAACAAGACTTCCCCCAAGTCTTCCCAAAGGTTCTACTTGGCACAAACACTAATTAAAAGCATAAAACCACATCTAAACAGAGGATAGATGAATTATTTATTACTAAACAGGAAAATAAAAGCAAGGAACTAAAATAAAATTGGGTTGCCTCCCAACAAGCGCTATCGTTTAATGCCCCTAGCTAGGCATGATGATTTCAATGATGCTCATAGAAAGGATAAGAATTGAAACATAAAGAGAGCATCATGAAGAATATGACTAGCACATTTAAGTCTAACCCACTTCCTATGCATAGGGATTTTGTGATCAAACAACTTATGGGAACAAGAATCAACTTGCATAGGAAGGTAAAACAAGCATAACTTCAAAATTTTAAGCACATAGAGAGGAAACTTGATATTATTGCAACTCCTACAAGCATATGTTCCTCCCTCATAATAATTTTCAGTAGCATCATGAATGAATTCAACAATATAACCAGAACCTAAAGCATTCTTTTCATGTTCTACAAGCATAGAAGATTTACTACCCTCCACATAAGCAAATTTCTTCTCATGAATAGTAGTGGGAGCAAACTCAACAAAATAACTATCATGTGATTGAAAATTGAGATCAAGATTACAAGTTTCATGGTTATCATTATTCTTTAAAGAATACGTGTCATCACAATAAACATGATAGATAGGAGGCATGCTTTCATCATAATAAATTTGCTCATCAAAACTTGGGGGACAAAAAATATCATCTTCATCAAACATAGCTTCCCCAAGCTTATGGCTTTGCATATCATTAGCATCATGGATATTCAAGGAATTCATACTAACAACATTGCAATCATGCTCATCATTCAAATATTTAGAGCCAAACATTTTATAGATTTCTTCTTCTAGCACTTGAGCACAATTATCCTTTCCATCATACTCACGAAAGATATTAAAAAGGTGAAGCGTATGAGACAAACTCAATTCCATTTTTTTGTAGTTTTCTTTTATAAACTAAACTAGTGATAAAACAAGAAACTAAAAGACTCGATTGCAAGATCTAAAGATATACCTTCAAGCACTCACCTCCTCGGCAACGACGCCAGAAAAGATCTTGATGTCTACTACACAACCTTCTTCTTGTAGACATTGTTGGGCCTCCAAGTGCAGAGGTTTGTAGGACAGTAGCAAATTTCCCTCAAGTGGATGACCTAAGGTTTATCAATTTGTAGGAGGCGTAGTATGAAGATGGTCTCTCTCAAGCAACCCTGCAACCAAATAACAAAGAGTCTCTTGTGTTCCCAACACCCCCAATACAATGGTAAATTGTATAGATGCACTAGTTCGGCAAAGAGACGGTGATACAAGTGGTATATGGATAGTAGATAAAGGTATTTGTAATATGAAATTATAAAAACAGCAAGGTAACAAGTGATAAAAGTGAGCGTAAACGGTATTGCAATGCTAGGAAACAAGGCCTAGGGTTCATACTTTCGCTAGTGTAAGTTCCCTCAATAATAATAACATAATTGGATCACATAACTATCCCTCAACACGCAACAAAGAGTCACTCCAAAGTCACTAATAGCATAGAACGAACAAAGAGATTATGGTAGGGTACGAAACCACCTCAAAGTTATTATTTCCAATCAATCCGTTGGGCTATTCCTATAAGTGTCACAAACAGCCCTAGAGTTCATACTAGAATAACACCTTAAGACACAAATCAACCAAAACCCTAATGTCACCTAGATACTCCAATGTCACCTCAAGTATCTGTGGGTATGATTATACGATATGCATCACACAATCTCAGATTCATCTATTCAACCAACACAAAGGACCTCAAAGAGTGCCCCAAAGTTTCTACCGGAGAATCACGACGAAAACGTGTGCCAACCCCTATGCATAGGTTCATGGGCGGAACCCGCAAGTTGGTCACCAAAACATACATCAAGTGTCACATGGTATCCCATTGTCACCACAGATATCCACGGCAAGACATACATCAAGTGTTCTCAGGTCTTTAAAGACTCAATCCGATAAGATTACTTCAAAGGGGAAACTCGATTCATTACAAGAGAGAAGAGGGGGAGGAGAAACATAAGATCCAACTATAATAGCAAAGCTCGCGATACATCAAGATCGTATTGTCTCAAGAACACGAGAGAGAGAGAGAGATCAAACACATAGCTACTGGTACATACCCTCAGCCCCAAGGGAGAACTACTCCCTCCTCGTCATGGAGAGCACCGGGATGATGAAGATGGCCACCGGAGAAGGATTCCCCCTCCGGTAGGGTGCCGGAACGGGTCTAGATTGGTTTTTGGTGGCTACGGAGGCTTCTGGCGGCGGAACTCCCGATCTAATCTCTGTTATGGGAGTTTTAGGTTACGTGGGTATATATGGGTGCAGGAGGTACGTCGGAGGAGCTACGGGGGCCCCATGAGGCAGGGGGCGCGCCCTAGGGGGGTGGGCGCGCCCCCCACCCTCGTGGGCAGCCCGTGTGTCGCCTAACGTGCACTCCAAGTTCCCTAGGTTGCTTTCCTTCCAAAAATAACTTCTCCGGTTGATTTCGTTCCGTTTCGACTTCGTTTGATATTCCTTTTCTTCAAAACACTAAAATAGGCATAAAACAGCAAATCTGGGCTGGGCCTCCGGTTAATAGGTTAGTCCCAAAAATAATATAAAAGTGGAAAATAAAGCCCAATATTGCCCAAAATAGTAGATAATATAGCATGGAGCAATCAAAAATTATAGATACGTTGGAGACGTATCACCCCACGGTGGGCGCCAACTGTCGTGGTTCTAAGTCTGACAGTAGAATAGGGGGGTAGGGATGTAGAGGAAAGATCCTAGCTATGGAGGAGTTGTACACGCAAGGTTTACGAGTTCAGGCCCTTCTCGGAGGAAGTAACATCCCTACGTCTCGGAGCCCGGAGGCGGTCGACTGGATTATATGCGTGTGAGTTATAGGGGGTGCGAACCCTTGTCCCCGAGGAGGGGGTGGCTTATATAGAGTTCGCCAGACCCCTCCCGCCCTCAGTTACAAAGTGTTTAAGGCACATAAAGATGGGGACGTTACTGGTAACGCCTGCAATAAAGATACATAATGACCATTAAAGCTATGACTTAATTCCCGACCGTTGCAGAGTGGAGTGGCTCTAGATCTTCTGGTAGTCGAGTGATTGTCCATATGGTCGAGTGTCTTCAAGACTGTCGAGTGGAACATAGCTTCATGGTCGAGTGGATGATGATTTTTCTTCGAATGCTTCTAGTTCTTTTAGAGATGTCCTTGGGGAGGGTATCTTGGATAGATCCATGACCCTACCATAGGTACATAGCTTCATCAGGAAGCCCGTGTGAAAAAATCTGCATGCATGACTCTCCTCCCCCCACGCTCGTCTAATCCGTTGTGACCAGCAATATTTCCACCCATTCGCTCCCCCGTAATTTACTCCAACAAATATGCCCACGTAGTTGTTACTTAACTGCAGGTGCATTGGGTCACTGACATGTGGGCCCAATAGGGGTCTGGCCCACATGTCAGTGACGCAACTGGACCTGCAGTTAAGTCAGTGCAGCTCAGTCCATATCTTACGTAGGTGTGCCATTGCTCGCTATAAATACTGCGCCTCCCACTACATCGCTATCTCCTCCCCCTCACGTTCACGTTCATCGCTATCTCCTCCCCTTCCCTCTCACATCGACCACCATGGCATCGCCCCTCCCAATCCCTAGGAGCCCCTCGCTGCACCGCACGGACGGTCACATGTCGCCGTTCCATTCCTCGCCGCCACAAGTTGAGGAGGACGTGTCGGCGTTCCGCTCCTCGCCGCTACGCAACGCGTCGCCGTTCTGTTCCTTGCCGCCACTAGTCGAGGAGGACGCGTCGGTGTTCCACTCCTCGCCGTGACGCGACGCGTCGCCGTTCCCTTCCTCGCCGCAACTAGTCGAGGAGGACGCGTCAGTGTTCCGCTCCTCGCCACGACGTGTCGAGGTGGACGCGTCGGCGTTCCCAATCTCGCCAGCATGCGCGCCGGAGGACGCGTCGGCTCCCCGCTATGAGGAGAACGCCGCGCCACCCGCCGAGCCCCCCCAGCCTTGAGGAGCTTTGGAGAGAAATGGATGTCGCCTTGTGGGAGGCTTTGCCTCCAGCAGAGCGCGCCAAAATAGAGGCGGAGAAGAAGGCCGAGGAAGAGAAGCGCACCGCGGCACAAGCTGCCTGGGAGGCCTATGTCGCGTCCGACAGAGTCAGGCAATTGGCTCTTTGGCAGAAGGCTCGTGCGAGGGCCGTGAGGGTGGCGGAGGACGCCCGTGCCGATGCCCTGAGTGCAGTCGGGCCCAAGCGCCTCATCTACGCGTGGCGGTACGTGGACCGGGTGCACACTTCCAGCGAGGAGGAGTACCTGTTGGCACCGGATCACCACACCGGTGAGATCGCGCTCGCCCGCCGGCAAGCCGCCAATCAGCACCTCATGAGTTGCGAGGCTGAGGAAGAGGCATTGTGTCGGCACGCTGGGAAACGGCCCCGCACCAGGGTACTCGTGGAGCGCCGCAAGCGCTCCTGCGAGCGTCGTGGCTTTTAGGAGGAGTATAATTTTTGTTTCATAAGGCGATCTAAGTAGTTTTGGGACGCAAATGATAAATCCTGAACATTCAGGAATTTTTAGCGTCATTAATTAAGTATGTAAAAGGGAAAGTTTGGAAACCTTGTGTATTCATACGCAATTTGCAAGTACGTGCATATAGCACAAACTTTACTATATACTATCGCACTACACGTCTCTCTCGATATATGCTTGCAGACTGTGCTACTCCCTCCGTCTAGGTCAATAAGTCATCTTTGGTTGTGCACCGTGACCAAGAAGGAGGGAAGACTTATACACCTAGACGGAGGGAGTACTACGGCCTCTCAGCATCACAAGCATGACCCCTTTTATAAGGCCCCGCGTTGGAAAGGTGCATGCATGCAACCATTTCATTGGTTGTATTGAAAGCTATTGTTGTTGGTGCCATGGCTGAAAGTTAATACACTTCATGTGTGCTTTTTCATTGGTTGCATGCATGTGAGAGAGTGCATTGGGAGTGGAATGGAAGAATTAATGTGAGCAAATTACTATGTGTCTTGGTCTAAGAGAAGTTGTCTTTAGGCCTAATAAACCCGGACAGAGGGAGTACGTGCAAATGCACGTTTTTACATTACAATGCGGTTTTTGTAAAAGTAGAAAAACAACACTAGTCAAGCTTGTGAAATGATTCAATGCAAAAAAATGCAAAAATGCTCGTTTTATTGTTTACTTTTAGCTTCCTTCTCTATGGTTATTTCTCTGTCGCACTTTGTACGGAGTATCTCACTGGTTGGAAAGGCATGCAAATTCCCAAACTGCTTCCTACACCCTGTATCGAATTTTTTGCCTAACAAGTTGTGCCGTGCAATTGGAATTCCAACTTGAGTACTACAACTAGTAGGAGTACCAAGGGCCAGTTCTTTTAGGCTTCTAGATTAGTAATCCCATAACTACTACCTCCGTCCTGGTTTATTGGTCCCCATTGTAATCTTTGTCAAACTTTGATCATAAATTTAACTAATGAAATGTTAGTGCATGTCACATGTACTACTCCATCCGTCTAGGTGAGTAAGTCATCTTAGGTTGTGCACCGTGACCAAGGAGGAGGAGAAAATGAGAAACATTAATTTTTATTTGCTAATTAATAGTATTGCATGCAATGAACTAACCACTGCATGTCGTGTTTGATATATCAAGGCATTAAAAGCATGCACACTCTTTATCTCTTATTGGTTGATATGTCAAGAAACAAGAAATGAGGTAGAAGTTAATGCACCGCACCTAAGTGTTTTGGGATTATTTGGTTTTCGTAAGATGACTTACACACCTAGACGGAGGGATTACAATGGTGAGGAATAAACCAGTTAAATCTTTGGTCAAAATTTAGCACAAATTACAATGGTGAGGAATAAACTAGGACGGAGTAGTAGTTTAGAAGCCCAAATAAATGAGTAGTACACTCCACTGTGACTAGTCTTGTGGGAAAAGCTGGGGAAGCCGCCAAAAGAACTGGCCCTAGGAGTAGTAGCTAGGGATCAAGTGTGCAAGATGAACCGGAGAAAGTAAATGCAGAGAGATGAAATGCAAAAAAGACGGAGGGATGTGATGGTTGCTTGTCCGTTTATTTTACCAGGCCACTTATTACTGGGAGTGGTTGGGTTTTGTGATATGACGGCTTTACTGCCGCGCCACGAGCACCCGTACATCGGCCTCGTGTCAGTGTCAGCGTCAGCGGCGTCGCCCCTGACGCACATTACAGAGATGGGGCGGCGGCCTGCGCGGGCCTCGCCGGTGCCCACGATCAAGAGGAAGACGCTGCCGTCCTCCTCCGAGACTAGAACGCGGCGGTGATCCTCCAGCGACTCCGGCATGGTGAACGGGTAGCACGTCTCGTACTTGATGTTCTCCGCCAAGGGCCAGCAGTGACCGCTGCACGCATCCGTGAGGTGATGCACCATGTCCGCCGGCGAGCCACAAAACGGCATCGAGCACTCATAGCAATGGACGAAGGGCTCCTTGGAGGCATCGACCAGGCCGCCATGAAACGGGAGTGGCTGTAGGGGACGTTGCGCCAGTTGAATATATGAGCAAGTTACTGTGATATTTAATCCGAATAAGCACAAAATAAATCATGACGGCTATAACAGAGATGAAACTAATCATGTGGACTAGCATAGTAGTAGGATACAGAGTAGAAACATGAATTCTACCACGATTTCGAACAGGAAGGACAGAAACACATACGGTGCAACAGGAGCAGCACCGTTGGCGTTGAGGTTGTCGCCCATGTCCAAACACGACGTAGACACGGTCTTTGAGCACGGTTCGTAGTCGTTCCATGCCCGGGCATTGAAGTTTGTAACTATTTTAGATTAGAATATACTACTCCTCCGGTGCTAGTAGTAGAGCAGAGTCCTACTCTACTACTCTACTCAAGCAAGTTAGGGCATAGCACTGGAGGGAGTACCAGTACTGTGATCACTCAAGCAAGTTGTCTAGCATCGACATGACCCTACGCTACTGGTATGTGTCTCGTAAGTCAAGCGGTATGTTGTAGTCATCATCACATGTCCACTCCCCGCAGCACATATTTGCTTCTCCATCCTTGTCCGCACGTAATCTCATCCAATCTTCCATCCCTGCTAAGGCGCCTCCCCCCTCGTCCGAAACCCAAGAACTAACAATGGTAGAATCGAGCAGCGTCCGCCGAAAGAGTGGCTGGAATTCACTCCCCACAGAGGTAATCAAGCTCATTGTTTCGCGTGTGGACAATCTCAATACCATGCCGCTCGCCGCGTGCTCGTCGGGGCTGTACCGTTTACTCAAAGCCCTTAAGCCGGAGCTTTTTAAGCCAGCTCCTTGGTTGCTGATGCCGCCTGATCTTCAGAAACAACGTGTCACGCAGCATAACGATCGTAGGGTGGCGAGCATCAACCCCCTTGACTATGATCTGATCCCCGTCAGGCTCAACTACATTAACGGTATGTACTGGGTCGGCATGAACATGTCTTGGATGGTGCTTGTCGACGATCGCGGCATCTGGATGCTCGTGGAGGTCTACACCTGGCGATTGATCCCCCTTCCTTCGATTAACACTGCACTGCTTTGGCACCGCGGCCCAGAATACTCGGAATCTTACAGTAGCCAACATGATACCAAGTTTGATTTGCTCAAGGTTGTAATCTGCCAAGTGCCCACAAGATCTGCGAATTATAAAGACTTCAGGCTAATTTCGTTCTTCAACCGCGGTCTCGCCTATCTGACAGGTCACTGGGGTAAGTAGATAAATCTGCACGTGCATCGCAGGATCATACATCCTCCATGGTTCTCTGATGCCATTGAACACAAGGGCTTCATTTATGTTGTCGACTCCTTCTATGTGTGGACGTATTGCTGGCCTACTCCAGTCATCACTACAAATGGCTGTGACAACAGTATGTTACTTTCCTATGATATCATGACGGCTTGCTTATATTACTGTCAACATTTGCTGAAAAAATATTCATGCTCATAACATGTTGTTCTTAAGATTGACTAAATCAAGAGCCCTTTTTTATTTGACTCCAACTTGATATGATGTTGTAGGCCGCCTGGTGTCCCTACCCTTCCTAATCCCAGAACCTTTCAAAGAAAAGTGGCATGGCAGTTGCAGGTGGTTCCTGGCTCGATTAGACGACGGCGAAAGATTGATGATCGTTCGCATGTACCGGACGTGTTGTTTCGCGGAATACAATCAAAGTCACTGCAAGGTCTTTGAGCAGGATCCTAGCTTCTCTAGGCCTTCAGGAATTTTTGACTGGAGGCTGGTAAGTAGCCTTGGTACACGCTCTCTGTTTGTCGGACTGAATTATCCGATTAACCAGGAGATAACCGACGGCAAGGATCATGATGGCAGCGCGGTTTCGTTCATCAGGCAAAACTGTGTGTACACAGCGTACCATGCGTCTCTGCATGCACCATACCCTGATATGTGCCGCCACGCTCTATAGCCCAAAGTAGGAGAGAGGGTCGCAAGTATCAGACTTTGACCTGCTGGCTAGAGTTTCCCCCGTCATGCACCCATCTGGTTAAAGCCATCAGCTAATCTCCACAGCTTAATAAATACTAACGTCTAACTGAGCCAGTTAGTTAGATGCGTACACTTGGTGTCGCAGGATCTTTATTTAGTTTGATGCATACACTTGTTCTTTTTTGGTAGCCCTTTTGTAATGATAGCTGATGTTTGGTTTGGTAGAGAGAGCTGCGTCTTCACTCTTCTGGCCTGCTTACTGCTTCTGTTGCACCCCCAGCCCTGGTTGCTGCTGCTGCTGTTTTCAATGTACAATCAGTAGTATATTTCGTCTGTTGGTTGAATAAATGTGTTGTTAGAACGACAAACACAATGTTTTGGAAGTCGTTGCATGGTTTGATCCTTTAGTGCCCCGTACCGTACGTAGCGCATACTATTTTTCGTACGGAACACATTTTCCACTTGTTGATAACATGCATCCCACTGATGAAGGCCCAATAGAGAAGCCCATAATTAAATGGAAGGGAGGCTCTCACATGAATCCGGCCCAGGTACATGCTCATGGTCCCCTAAACATAAATAAGTAAATAAGTAAATAAATAAATAAATAAATAAATAAATAAAGCTAAATGCTCATGCACCAGTTCTTTGGGAAAATAGGTAGCCTAGTATTTCTTTTTGAAGAATACCCAAGCTAGGCCTATTCGTTTTCTCCGAATTATTGGGTTGCAAATCTTTCAAGATGAGGAGGGATGCATTCTGGCCTGGCTTAAGAGTATGGTCAATGTCTGTTAAAAGTAATATCAAAAGGGGTTGAAAATTCCAAAAAAATTGTAGCAAATGGGATATAAGTTTCTTTTTCTGTTTTTGTTCTTCACTGATATCTTATATGTATTTCATTGGATTTAACATGACATAGTACTAATTTATTTTTAAACTTGTTTTACTATGGCTATTAATTTTTGGATTAAGAATATTTCGTTCCCCAGCAAAAATTTGCGAATTTTCAAAATTTCCCACATATTTAGTTAATTTTTGACCCTGGTACTGACCAGAAAATGGCCAGCAATTCTAAAAATGGAGAATGGGCTGCAATAAATTCCATATGAATTAGAAAATGAGTAAAAATTATAAACATAATAGCAAATGGGTTGTACACGCCACAGATTTCGAGGCTGACTTGTATACGCAAGGCTTTGTCAGTGAACACACGATTCTAGCATCAGTGACTGTTGGACGTCCATCCAACGGCCGACATGCTTCTTCAATCTCTGATCTTCCTGCTCCAGCCGCCTAAACTAGCGCCGGCGGGACTGCCTGCTCCCTCCTCTTGTGGCCCGCTGTGATGCCGTGCAGGCTTCCCCGGCCCACCCTACTCCCTCCGCTGGCCTGGCCGCACGCAATCAAATGCCTCCTTATTATGCGAAAAAAAATGATTCCTCCCACTGACATCTGGGGCGCACCGGTTGGGAGGCTGACCTATGTGCCTACTAAGTTGACGCGTATGCAGGGCTTGTCAACTTAGTCAACAAATGATTCTAGCAGCTGTAACCGTTGGATTTGAATCGAACGGTCCTGCTGCTTCTTCAATCGCTGCTCTTCTTGCACCAGCCGCCCAAACTAGCGCCGGGGAGACCGCCTGCTCCTGCCTCCAATGGCCGGCTGTGCTGCCATTGAGGCCTCATCGCCCCCTACTACTCCCACCGCTAGCCAGACCTTGCGGCGACGGCAGCCTCACACCGCAGCCGAACCAGTGAACCCTCATACTCCTCTTCGCGTGGGCATCCACTGCCGCTTCTTCCCCGGCTCGGCGTCGTCCCCTTCCTAGGCCTCGCCGTCGTCCACCGCCTTGGTGCTCTCGGCACAGCGTGGTCAACGTGGTCAACGACATTCCATCGGAAGAGTACTGTACGTGGAGAGGCTAACAGCTGGGTCCACGGCCAGATCCCAGTTTTTTTTGTGATTTGCCAAGTAAGTCGCTTTGTCAGGCCCGTTGGGCTGCAAATCTTTCAAGACGAGGAGAGCTTTCATTCGGCTGGCCGAGAAAATGGCCCATCAGTAATGAGAAATGGGATGTACATTTTTAAAACACATCAAACCGGCAATTAGTTTCAAATATCCTTTTATCATTTCGAGATTTTAAATTACATTATTTTTATGCATGGAGAATTTTTTGGATTTTATATTGATATACATTTATTTTTAAAATCAGTTTGAATGTGAGTCGAAATTTCGGGATTAAAAACAGTTCAGACCGCACCAAAATATGCAAAATTTCGTATAATTTTTTAACCGTGGCCACAATATGGGCTGTAATGCTAACAAAAAGAATATGGGCTCAAGAAAACCTTAATAATTAGCAAATGGGCTGTAAATTATTAGAAATAATGGCAGATTAGGCTGCATGTTGTTTTCCACAGATTTGAGGCTTTCCTAAAAAAAGATTGACGCACAAGCAGTGACTGTTGGATGGCCATCCAACGGCCGTCGTGCTTCTTCAATCTCTGATCTTCCTGCTCCAGCCGCTCAAACAAGCGCCGGCGGGACTGCCTGCTCCCTCCTCCCCGTGGCCGGCTCTGCTGCCGCGCAGGCCTCATCGCCCCACCGTACTCCCATCGCTGGCCTAGCCATCCCTCTACTCACCCACACCTGTTGTTATTCTCCGGCGACGGCAGACAAACCAGTAAACCCTCGTACAGTCGTACTCCCCTCCGCGTGTGAAACAACTTTCGAGTCTTCCATGCCTCCATGGCGTTCCCTTCCTAGGCCTCGCCATCGTCCACCGCCCTGGTGCTCTCGGCGCGGCCTGGTCAATGTGGTCAACGACCGACATGCACCTGAAGTGGACTGTACGTGGAGACGCCGACAGCTGGGTCCACGGCCGCATGCAAGGAAATGCCTCCTTATTACGCGCAAAATAATGATTCCTCCACCTGACATCAGGGACCCATCGAAAGGGCCTCTGTATTTCGCAAAAAAACGTTACCGCTGCTGACAGCTCGGACCCACCAGCTATATCTTCGCACGCAAGGAAGTGCCTCCTTATTACGCACAAAAAAATACTCCCCCTGTTAGCTGGGACCCAATATAGTGGTAGGCTGACTTGTGGGCCTACTAAGTTGAAGGGGACGGAGGGCTTTTTCAACTTAGTCAATATGCACGATTCTCGCTCCAGTGACTGTACGATGTCCATCCAACGGCCGTAGTGCTTCTTCAACCTTTGGTCTTCTTGCTCCAGCCGCCCAAACCAGCGCCGGTCGTGCCTCATGCTCCTGCCTCCCGTGGCCGGCTGCGATGCGGCGGAGGCCTCACCGCCCCCTACTACTCCCACCGCTGGCCAGGCCATCCCTCTACTCACCCACACCCCCTGTTATTTTGCGGTGACGACAGCCTCACACCGGAGCGAACCAGTGAACCCTCGTACTCTACGCGTGGGCATCCACTGCCGCGCCTTCCCCGGCTCCGCGTCGTCCCCTTCCTAGGCCTCGCCGTCATCCACCGCCCTGGTGCTCTCGATGCGGCGTGGTCAACGTGGTCAAGGAACGGCTTCCATCGGACTGTACGTGGAGAGGCTGACAGCTGGGTCCACGGCCGCAGCAAGGAAGTGCCTCCTTATTACGTGCAAAATAATTATTCCTCCACCTGACAGCGGGGACCCACCGGACGGGCCACCGTATTTCGCGAAAAAAACGTTTCCCCCCTGATTGCTAGGACCTGCCAGCTACATATTCGCACGCAAGGAAGTGCCTGACAGTCGGGACCCACCTGGTCTAAGCGTACGTAGCGTTGTCATTCTGGTCGCGAACGTGTACATACATATATACTGATGGATGTAGAGACGCACACGTGTCATAGTAGAGGCGCGTACGTGTCGTAGTAGAGGTGCGCACGTAGCATGTACACGTACGTACAGCGGCCAGGGTGCAAGAAAGAAAACACGGCCATGTATGTGTACATACGGGCGGGGTCTCGAACGCCTACTCATGCATACGTACGACCAGGGCTCGTGTACATGGCTGGGTCAGAACGGAGAAACAACGTCGTCGTCGTGTTCATGGGGAGGCAACGGAATGCGTCGTGTTCATGGGGAGGCAACGGAATGCGTCGTGTTCATCGGGAGGCAACGGAATGCGTCGTGTTCATCGGGAGGCAACGGAACGCGTGGGAGCCAACCGGCTGGGTCGAAACGGAATGCGTGGTCGTGTTCATTGGGAGGGCTTGGACAGAACAGGCGATGGAAACGAGGCCTAGCGTACCGCACAACGGAGGAAACGGACCTCCTACTTTCGGAATGGGGTCCTGTTGATCGGGAGGGGTCTGGCGTACCGCAAAACGGAGGAAACGGACCTCCTACGGTCGAAACGGGGGTCCTGTTGATCGGGAGGGGTGTGGCATACCGCAAAACGGACGAAATGGACTTGTGTTGGAGCGCTACGGTTGACACGGGGGTCTTGTTCATCGGGAGGGGTGTGGCGTACCGCAAAACGGGACTCCACAGGATACTGTTCATCTCCACCGTCGACCTCCTCCAGCCTCCATGGGCTCCTATTCATCCAGCCTCCACCGCGCGCTACTCCACCGGCTACTGTTCAACCATCACTCCACGGGCACCCCTCCACTGTCTACTGTTCATCCAGCCCTCCACACCACGGGGTCCTGTTCAACCACCCCTCCACGGGCACCCCTCCACCGTCTACTGTTCATCCAGCCCTCCACCACACCATGGGGTCCTGTTCATCCAGAGGCAACGCCACCACTCACTGTTCATCCAAACCGCCCGCAATGCTCACTGTTCATCCCAGAGGCAGCATCGATCGGCTTCAGTTAGCAGCAGTAGCGACGGAATCGCTCGATCGGGTTCAGTTAACAGCCATCGATCGATCGCTCGGGTTCAGTAACGCGTAGCCTGCAGTTCAATCGCTCGGGTTCAGTTAGAGCCCAACGCCTCGCTCGGGTTCAGTTAGATCCAACGCCTCGCACACACGCGCGTACTTGTACGAGAGAAACACGCATTGCTTGGTCCCCGACCTCCCACTGTAACTGGGAACTCCCCGAAATTTTCCTCCCCCTCGCTTCTACCATGGTTTTTTGCGTCATGGACGGCCCAAAGAATGTCATGCAGCTGCGTCTCCGGCCCGCCCTGGACAAAAAGCCCATTTCCTGTCATGATTTTTTGTCATAGAAGTAGGAGCCCACCACACCTATGATGATACCGGGTTTTGTCACAATTATCGTCAAAGAAGTGTCATATGTATGACAGAAAAAAATTCGGCCCAAAATGTCACAGATGTGTCTTTTTTTTGTAGTGAGAACTACTTCTGACCATATAAATTTGACATGCAAGCTCAAGAACAAGGTCACCTAAGCAGCAAAAATTTACAATGAATAAAGCACTAGAACAAAAACTAATTGGACCATTGGAGGAGTCACATACCAAAGAATAATCCCCCAAAGCAGTTTTGTGAATGGAGCTTTGAGCAAGGAGATCGAAAATGGCAGCAAGATGAGCTAGAACTCGGGTTTGAGATGGTTTGTGATTTTTTTGGGAGGAAGGAGTGTGTGGTGGCTGGAATAAGTGGAGGCAAGCCACCATGGGCCCACGAGGCAAGGGGCGCGCTAAGGGGGCTGGGCGCGCCCTGGACCCTCATCGCCAGGTGCTTGCTCCCCCTGATGTGTTCTCCGTGCCAGATATTCTCAAATATTCTAGAAAAAAATCATATTTAAATTTCAGGGCATTTGGAGAACTTCTATTTTCGAGGTATTTTTTATTGCATGGATAATTCAGAAAACAGACAGAAAATACTATTTTTTCTTTATTTAATATAAATAACAGAAAGTAAAAAGAGGGCACGGAAAGTTGTGCCTTCTAAATTTACCCATCTCATGCTCATCAAAAGGAATCCACTAACATGGTTGATCAAGTCTTGTTAACAAACTCATTCCGAATTGCATGAAACCGGAGAAATTTCGAATAACACTATGTTACCTCAACGGGTATATGCACGTCCCCAACAATAAGAATATCCTATTTCTTCTTGACAGTAGGAAGAGGAAATTCGAAACCCCCAAAAATTATCGATGAAATTTTTCCAATAGAATTGATGCTGTGGACTTGAGGTTATTTCATCAGAAAGTGTACTGTATGCTCATTACCATTAACATGAAAAGTGACATTGCCTTTGGTGCAATCAATAACAGCCCCTGCAGTATTCGAAAAGGGTCTTCCAAGAATAATAGACATACTATCGTCCTCAGGAATATCAAGAATAACAAAGTCCATTAAAATAGTAACGTTTCCAACCATAATAGGCACATCCTCACAAATACCGATAGGTATAGCAGTTGATTTATCAGCCATTTGCAAAGATATTTCAGTAGGTGTCAACTTATTCAAATCAAGTCTAAGATATAAAGAGAGAGGCATAACACTAACACCGGCTCCAAGGTCACATAAAGCAGTTTTAACATAGTTTCTTTTAATGGAGCATGGTATGGTTGGTACTCCTGGATCTCCAAATTTCTTTGGTTGTAACGTCCCAAATTTTCAATTTGGAATGTTATACATTAGATCATCATTGCATATCATATTTTATTGCATTTTGGCTTGATCCTAGAAATTCAACGCAACTCAAGAACCTACGGAGAGAGTTGAGGATTTCATTATTTTCATATTCGAGTTTTCTCGAATTTTGGAAAGAGGATTGTTTGATTTTAATTATTTTCTCTTCGAATATTTGTTTTATAAAAATAAAAGAGAGAGGATAAAATGACTTCCTAAAAATAGAGAAATATCGAAGATTTAATATTAAAATCAAATAATATTTTTATTCAGAGTTTTATCGCTATTTTATTTGAATTAGGAAAAATATGCGTTTTTCAAAATTGCATTTTAGGCCCATATAATTGTTCACCTTGTCCAGCTTATTTTTAGAGGACGGGGAATATTTACTTTGGGATATTTGGAGTCCGCTGGACCCGAGGTAGCTGCCTCGGTTTTCGTGAGAAAACCGTTTGGTTTTTTCGAAACTCTAGATCCGTTTTTTAGACCCGGTTCAGTTTATTTGTTTTTGGTTTAGTTATTTAGCGAACGCTAGTTTTTACATTCGTTTAATCGAACGGTTTTCACCGTTTGGCCGCAGACAGCAAACGTTCGTTCGTTAGCCTGTTCGTCAGTTTTTCTTTTTTCTCGGATTTTCAGCGATTATTTTTTATCGTGATTTCTGATCCAATTTTCGTTCTAGTACAACTTTTCGCTCGTTTATCGGAATCAGGCGATTCAAGCGCCTAGAGTTTCGTATCGAAACCCTCTTTCTGTTTAACCAACTTAAACAAGTTTTTGCTGCTGTAAAATTTGACTTTAGTCCAGATTAGTAAACGAAGCTTGATTCTTTCGCCGCTTGAGTTTTGTTGCTTTGTTTGATTTGATTCTTTTTGCAAACTAGAGTTCTTAAGTTGAACTTTCTGGTTAGATCTCTTATTTGAGTTTGACCCATGCCCTTGCTTGATTGCTTATTGTATGCTTGTTTGATTGCGATAGAGTACCCGGTGTGCGAAGCGTGCTACATCGAGTCTCTAGGTTTCACGGATCATCAGCAAGGCAAGTAACACTTAGATCATACCTCTTCACTAGCCAGTTTTATTGCATTAGATCAATCCTCAAACAATTGCATTGTTAGGATCTGAATTTAATTTGTGGGTTTGGGAAGTAGATGAGGTAGTACCTATTCACCTGTTTATTATCAAACCCTGGGAGTTACTTCTACGTTATGCGTATATTGCCATGTTATGCTCGTAGACGTGGACTGGGTTTGAGTGTATCCATGACAGATGTGAGATTGTTAATTAATGGTTCAACTTAAGGTGGCAACTTAAATACACATCTGGGTGGATTGAGGCACCGGGGGTATCCAGTGATTGCCTGTTTTTTGGAAATCTCGGGGTATCGTGTGATTTTCCTATGGACCGCCATCCAGGCTCAAAGGGATCATAAGATTATTCATACTGGAAACTTCCGTGTGCAGCCACATGCCATTATGGGCTATGGCATAGTTGAGTAAGTTGTGGGAAACCTTTCCATGATGGGCTAGCAGATGTAGGGGATTGTAGGTGTACCGGCCTATCTATCGGTTAAGGGGACTTCTTCAGAAAGACTGTGTCTCGGTCATACATTTCTCAAACATTATGTAGTGTGAGAAATCCAACACAAGAGATCGAGTCTTGTGGGGAAAAGTGCACAAAGCTCTGTAGAGTTGAAAGTGCGTTATATCGACTAGAGGGGGGGTGAATAGGCGATTTTTATGAAAGTCTTCAGAGCATAGAAGTTTTGAAGACAAACAATAAAATTAAACCTATTAGCATGCAGCGGAAGGTAGACTACACTAGGCAAACCATAGTCAAGTATTCAATGAAGTAAAAGCACAAAGACTAATAGCAGCTAGGTAGTAAGGATCAGGTAGGAAGATATTGTGAAGCCAAACAGAACACGCAGTCACTCAGTGAAGACAAATGATAGTGCAAACATACAATGACTTCACAAGGAGTAACAGTAAGTAAAGGGAAGTGAAGATGAAACCAGTGACTTGTTGAAGACAATGATTTGTTGGACCAGTTCCAGTTGCTGTGACAATTGTACGTCTGGTTGGAGCGGCTAGGTATTTAAACCTTAGGACACACAGTCCCGGACACCCAGTCCTGAACACGCAGCTCAGGACACCCAGTCCTCACCGTATTCTCCTTGAGCTAAGGTCACATAGACCTCGCCCAATCACTCTGGTAAGTCTTCAAGGTAGACTCCCAAACCTTCACAGACTTTGTTCACCGGCAATCCACAATGTCTCTTGGATGCTCAGAACGCGACGCCTAACCAGCTGGAGGATGCACAGTCCTCAAGTGTAATAAGTCTTCAGATCACATAGACAAGAAGACTTAAGCGATGCCCAATTCTCTCTGGCTCTGGTGGTTAGGGATTTATCCTTGCAAGGAATTCTCTCTCAAAGGCTTCGAGGTGGGTTGCTCTCAAACGACAAAAGCCGTACTTTCAATCTGAGCAGCCAACCGTTTATGGTTGTAGGGGGTGGGCTATTTATAGCCACTTGGAAACCCGACCCGATTTGTCTGAAATGACCCTGGGTCACTAAGGAAATGACACGTGTTCCAACGGTCAGATTTCAAACTCACACGGCAACTTTACTTGGGCTACAAGCAAAGCTGACTTGTCCGACTCTAGACAAGATTCGCTCTCATAGTCTTCACTCGAAGACATAGGTTTTTGGTTTAGGCATCACTTCAGTCATTCTGACTGGTTCTCTTGGACCCCACTTAACAGTATGGTGGTTCCCATGACTCAACACAAAAGAAAAAGAACTATGAAAGATCTAAGTCTTCGAGCTCCATAGGCTTCATATAGTGTCTTCTCTTGTCATAGTCTTCAATGTGAATATCTTCATATACCACCTTTGACTTCAATGTCTTCATACATTTTTAGGGGTCATCTCTGATAGTAAAACCGAATCAATGAGGGACTTCTACCTGTGTTATCCTGCAATTCTCACAAACACATTAGTCCCTCAACTAGGTTTGTCGTCAATACTCCAAAACCAACTAGGGGTGGCACTAGATGCACTTACAATCTCCCCCTTTTTGGTGATTGATGACAAACTAGTTGAAGTTTTCAACGGGGAATATAATCTGTGAAATTGTAAAGGATAAGGAATTGTCTTCATAAGTTGCAAGGGCTCCCCCTGAAGATGTCCATATAAGTTAATTTGCTTTTGGAATGCAAATGCACATGGCAGGTTGTACTTGTGGAGATCCACTTCAACTTATGATGACAATCCACTATGCATGTGAAAGTATATGAAGATAATGACATGCATAATGGAAAATGGATGTCTGCAGAATGAGCTAAGTGCGGAATTTATCGTCGCACATGCGGAATTTATCTTCGCAAAACAAGGTGGCAAATAAGTAGCAGACGACCATCTAGTTTAAGTGTTACAGCTCATAAGAACCAAATGTAGCAAAAACGAGAGTTGTAAGCACGAAGCAAAATATAAATCACCCTCCCATATGGACCCGCTTGAAGACTATCAATCTCATATGCTTCTCCCCCTTTTGTCAGTAATGACCAAAAAGGTTTGAAGACATAGAGCCTCTACTCGTTCCCATGAGGAGTAGGTGAAGTAGCAGGGTTGTTGGTGTTGTTTGGCAGTGCAGAAGAGCTTGGAGGTGCTGAAGGAGGTGGCGGTGAAGTAGCATCGTCTTCTTCCTCAATAATTCTGGCAGTCACTGTGGTAGCAGAGGAAGAGAACTCAGTGTCTTCAAGGGATGGAGTTCCTAGCAGCACAGCCCTTCGAGGAGGTGTGGAGTCAAACTTGAATCTCTCAATGAAGCCATCCTCTTGAAGATCAGCTTCAGAACACATCATCATGAGCCCTTTCCATGTGCGGCGACAGGTTTCATGGGCAACGAAAGCATTCTTGGTGGCAAGATTTCGAGTATGATTAACATCCACCAAGAGGCTTTTCATCTGACGCTTCAGCCAGTCATGATGCCTATCCTGTTTCTGATGTAGAGCCACAAGAAGCTCTTGGTCGTTGAGAACACGAGTGCGCTTCTTGGGTCTTGGAGCAGTGGCACTGTCAGTGGCTTCAGTGGAAGCAGGGTGTGGTGCACGTGTAGTGCCAGCCAAAGGATACACCCGAGAAACTGCTTCAACGCCTTCAATGTTCTGAGTAAAACTCTGATGTTCTGCATTCTGAAGACTTAGAGGTTGCTTGGCAGGCTCAGAATATATGGCTTCAGTAGACATGTCCACGTCAGGCAAGAAGATCCGATGGTTGCGGGCTGAGGGCTGATACGAGATGGCGGAGTGTAGCTTGATCAGCCGCATGACCCAAGGGGCGTAGAACTTCAAACCAAACAGATCAATGCCTGATGCAGCAAGTTGGCGTATGAAGAAGTCCTGTGCATTGAAGCATTTTCCATGAAGTATATAGAAGACCAAAGTCTTCATTGCACCCGGAAGCTTGGCATTTGGAGAGTGCCCTTTGATAGGCTAGAGAGTTCGCCTGATGATGTGATAGATGGTTCTTGGCAGATACTCAAGGTCTTCAACGAAGAACTCTGTGGGATAAGCAGCATCTTGGGGCAATGGCTTCATCATGCTGAGCATCTGACTCATATCAGGTTCTGGCCGCTGAAAGATGCTCTCAATAGCTTCAGTATGCAGCTGACAGCCTTGCTCGAAGAGATCGCTAGGAGTGGGCAAGCCAGTGAGCTCAATGATGTCAAATGCATTGGCTTCATGATGAATGTTGCCAGTCATCCACTCCAGGAACGAAGTCTTCGGATCTCTGCTGTACCCTCTGATGTGAAGTGTGGCATAGAATTGAAGCAGCAGCTCTTCATTCCAATGCTCTTCGTCAGTAATGAACGGCAGTAGTCCAACTTCCTTGAAGCAATCTAAAGCTTCTTCCAGACAGGGCAGACCAGCTATAGCTTCAACGTCAAGGCGCTTGTGTGGGAAGATGCGACCTTGGTTGTAAAGAATGCAAGAGTAATAGGTTCACTGAGGATAGCTCCAGAACCGATCAGATGATATCCTTTCCCTTGAGTAGGGGTTTCTGGAGCTATTGAAGAACATGTTGTCTGCCCTGAAGCCATTGATGTTGAAGGAGCCAGGTGCTGATGCAGGACCTGGAAACCTTGGCAGTCTTGGGATTGGCTTCTGGACCTGAGGCCTATGCTCAACATGATAGTCGAATTGAGGACCGGCAGCAAACTCAGGAACAGAAGTGGCGGGATCAGTGGCTTCACTGTCTTCTGATGCCTTTGTCGGGGAGGGCTCCACATTAGCTTCATTGGTGATTGTGGCAGCCTCACGATTTTCATCCTCCACTTGACTAGCTGGAGGGTCGGTCACAAGCACATTCTCCTGGAGAACTGCTTCTTGGTGGGACAGGGGAGTGGGATCTTGTGGGAGTCCTTCTTCTGTGGCTGATGCAGCCGGAATGTCTTCAGCAGAGACTTGAGGCCTTGGACCTTTGCGAAGCCTGCAGAATGCAGACGACGCCTATGGAGTTGGAGTGGGCTAGGCCTCATAGTCTTATTCCTCTTGTGGGCGATCGGCCCATGAAGCATCCTGTGCAATTGGCGTCAGTGGACGACCAATGCTGATGAGTTCGCTGTTTTCAAACTGAGGAAGGACTGCACCATCTACTACATTGTCATGATGACCAATGTCTTCAGCAGCGATGGGATCAGCTGCTGGAATGTCTTCAGCTTCATGAGCCTCTGTGGAAGCAGGCTCATGAATTGTCAGTTGTCGTTCAGCTTCAGGATAGACCATAGAAATGGGTTCAACTATCAAGGGCTCGGTGGAAGCAGCCCGAGCTTTCTTGGTCTTCCTCTTCTTCTTGGAGGGGGCAGTAGGAGAGGCTTCAGAGTGTTTCCTCTTCCTGGCTTCAGCCTCAGCAGTCCGTGTCTTCTTGAGCTCTGAAGCTGTTGACCGGCTTTTTGGCTTCGAGCCAGTCAGTCTAGTTGGAAAGACAATCGGAACTGCTTCTTGCCTTGGTACATCAGGTTCAGCCATAGCAGGCTTCTTCTTCTTCTTTGCAGCCATCCTGGGGTCGATGCCAGGACGCCCAAGTGCCTTGAGCTTCTCAGCCTCATTATAGGCTTGCACACATCTGTCAGCCAGAGTCTTCATGCGCCCACGCGAACCCTGAGCTTCTGCATGCTTCTTCACAAAGGCTTCGTTGAGCTCGTGCATCATTGTCTTGAAGTTCTTCACTTCTTGCATGCTGAGCTTGGCCATGTGCTTCTTGAACTGAGCCTTTTCATAGTCAATCTTCTGCTTCAGTTCAACAATGCACTGGGCAATAGCAAGTTCTGAAGCAATGGCGCCTTGGAAGGCGACACTGAGGCCAATGGGTAGCTGCAGATCTTCAAAGCTGATGTTTGGCGTGTCAAACCACTTGTCAATGAAGTTGTGGATGATGGTGACATCAAAGAGAGGCAGATCATTGAAGATTTCTGCTTCTTCTTTGCTCCTGATGAGTTGCTCAAGAGCGTCATCTGCAAGATCTTCATCACTTGACAGATCAATGTCGTCATTGCACAGAATGGCAGCAGCTGTTAGCTCTTGGCCAGTGTGAGACAGAGGCATCTTGGCCTTCTGGCGCTTGGAGACGCGTGATAAGTCTTCAGACTGCACACTGTCTTTAGGAGGTGCAGTTGCCAATGGCTTCGCCCTTGAGATTTTTGGTGAAGGGGCTGGTTTTGAAGCTTTAGGCTTCTTCAACTTCTTTGTCTTCAGAGCTGCAGGAGCTTCTTCTGATTCAGTGTCAGCTGCAGGCTCATTCACTGCAGTCCCTTGAACTAAGATGTAGGTGATGAGGCCTTCAAGGTTGGCGAAAGGACCGATGACATTGGGTTCAGCATCTCGTGTGCCATCTGCCCTTGGTGCTGAGGGACTAGGGTTGAAGTCTAACCCAGAAGTCTTCTTGTTCTGCTTCACTGAGTTCTGAGCAAACTGGAAGTTGTGCTTGAACAGATTGTCGTCACGACACCATAGCAGTGATGACGAGTGTGCATCACCAGGCTGTGGTCCACAGACCATGCATGGATAGAAGCCTTGAGCAATGGCTTCATCTCTGGACCTGAGTAGAAGATTCTTGAATAGGATGTCTCCCCACGGTCTCTTGATGGCGTTTTTCTCAGCATACTCCTAGGTCACAAATCTGTATTTGAACCATTGTTCTGCCCAATATCTTCGAATCCATTGGATTCGGGTCTTGCGCTGACTGTAATCCTCTTCAGGATCTGTCTTGTACATTTCTGAGAGTTCATCTGACAGATCTCTGGATGTTTCACCACGACGCTTTCTGCCACCCTTCCTTGCTGCTTTCTCTGAAGCCATATACTTTAACTTGAAAGGCTTCAAGACATTCAAAGGCTTCAAAGGTTTTCGTTTGCTGGACCAACAGGAACTGGCTTCGGGCGAATTTGTGCGATGCTGTAAGAATTCTGCAAATGAATGCAGACTATGAGAACCAAAGGATTCTCCCATGGACATGTACCTGTGACAGCATTAAGGTGCGAGGGAAGGGGAAGAGGTCATATGCATTCTTAGAAGATTTTGAAGATAAATCAGTTTAGAAGACATTGACCTCATCGTGCGAAGACATTCACTCATAGATAAGAAGTTGGTTCCAGATTTGTATGAATCCACAGATCAGTACAAGTGAGGAATCTAACTAGTTTGTGAAGCACAAGTGAATATACTAGGCATGTTATGAGATGCAGTATGAGAGAGATCTAGCTTGTGTGAACAGAAACTGCTTGTTGTAGAAAGTGACAAATCCATAGGATCAATGGTGCTGTAAAAAGAGGAAGTTTTATTTACCACACTAAGAACTGCTAGACGGAGTGTAATATGAGGCCGAGCAGTTCGATCTTCTGTGCCCTAACTTGGCGACGGTGGACACCTATGGCGACGGCGGAGAGGACAATGTCCGCGGTCGGCGTGAAGACGGCGTCGGAGAGGTTGCGGCAGTGAAGTGCTTCGTCGCCGGCATCGTCGAGGGCTAGCGGTGGCGCTAGGGTTCGTGCGAGGGTGGAAGAAGAGATAATGACCGCTGTGAGTGTGTATTTATAGGTACAGGGGCGGCGCTGTGCTATTACACAGGTGCCCCTGGCGATTCGCATCTGAGGAACACGTGGCCATTATACGGAATTTTGGGGTTTGTTCCACGTGCCACGCACGCCTGGATTGTCGGGTGGTCGTTCCTACTTCTCCGGATTTCATGTGGAGGAATGAGCATTGAAAACGGACCTAATGGTTGTCTCTGTATCTTCTGCTGACAAGGACGCAGAGAAGACATTCGACAGTTTCAATAGAATGCATATGACTTGGAGAGATAGAGTTTGAGATAGAAAGCATAGAGAGGTTAGGGTCCGATCACATTCACTTAGTTCAAAAGATTCAACACGAAGACATAGCTATAAGTGAATGCTGTAGAGGACAGAACACTAGTATATATATATATATATATATATATCTATAATCAACATAGTGAAGATAATCATGAAAATATGTTGAGATCGAAGCCAAACCAAATGTGAAGACATTGCAAGGTAAAGCCATGAGTAAAACACTTCAAAATAGAACGTTTGGTGGTGGTGTTACCCACCGTATAGGAAGTATTAGACCCAGACACGGCGCACAATTATCGTGGCGCTCCGAAGTCAAATTCCACATTAATGTATTCACACTTAGAATGTATGTCTTCATTAATTGAAGATATACTTTACTTCGTGCATTGCACATCTAAGTCATCAATATGCATAAGGGTTAGGATGTGTGCCTGATCACAGGACATTTCAGGATTCCAGGATATTTAGCTCACACCATAACTTGCAAAACCTCTTCTCATCCAAGGGCTTGGTGAAGATATCTGCTAATTGCTCTTCAGTGTTGACGTGTATGATATCAATGTCTTCCTTCACAACATGATCTCTGAGAAAGTGATGACGAATTTCAATGTGCTTTGTCTTCGAGTGCTGAACTGGGTTGTTGGCAATCTTGATGGCGCTTTCGTTGTCGCAGTAAAGTGGCACTTGCTTCAGATGAATGCCATAGTCCTTGAGTGTTTGCTTCATCCATAGAAGCTGAGCGCGGCAAGATCTAGCAGCAATGTACTCAGATTCAGCAATGGAGAGAGATACACAATTCTGCTTCTTTGAAGACCAACATACAAGTGATCGTCCCAGAAAGTGACATGTGCCTGATGTAGAGTTGCGATCGACTTTGTCACCAGCATAATCAGCATCCGAAAATCCAACCAGATCAAACTCTGAGCCCTTTGGATACCATAATCCTAGAGTTGGGGTGTGATCCAAATATCGAAGAATTCTCTTCACAGCTAAGTGATGCGACTCCTTTGGTGCCGCTTGAAATCGAGCACACATGCAAACACTAAGCATAATATCTGGCCTAGATGCACATAGATAAAGTAAAGAACCAATCATGGAGTGGTATACCTTTTGATCGAACTCTTTACCATTGTTGTCAGGACCCAGATGATGTTTGGCTGGCATTGGTGTTGTGAAGCCTTTGCAGTCTTGCATACCGAACTTCTTCAGGTAATCTTTGAGATACTTCTCTTGAGATATGAAGATGCCATTGCGTTGTTGTCATATTTGAAGACTGAGGAAGAACTTTAGCTCTCCCATCATAGACATCTGATATTGCTCTTGCATCATATATCCAAACTCTTCACTGTACTTCTGATTGGTGCAGCCGAAGATAATGTCATCCACATATATTTGGCACACAAACAGTTCACCATCATATGTCTTCGTGAAAAGAGTGGGGTCTAGGGAACCAGGTATGAAGCCTTTGCTCTTCAGGAAGTATTTGAGTGTGTCATACCAGGCCCGAGGGGCTTGTTTGAGGCCATACAGTGCCTTGTTGAGCTTGTATACCATGTCAGGATGTTTTGGATCTTCAAAGCCAGGCGGTTGTGCAACATACACTTCTTCAATCTTGCCATTGAGAAAGGCACTCTTCACATCCATTTGATATAGAAGTATGTTATGATGATTTGCATAGGCCAGCAGTATGCGTATGGCTTCAAGTCTAGCCACAGGAGCAAATGTTTCATCGAAGTCAATGCCTTCCACTTGAGTATATCCTTGAGCAACGAGACGAGCTTTGTTTCTGACAACTTGACCATGCTCATCTTGCTTGTTGCGGTATATCCATTTGGTGCCTATTATATTGTGCTTCCATGGATCAGGACGCTTAACCAGTTCCCATACATTATTCAGCTCAATCTGTTGAAGCTCTTCTTGCATAGCTTGAATCCATTCAGGTTCCATGAAGGCTTCTTCAACTTTCTTGGGTTCTGTTATTGAGACGAATGCGAAGTGCCCACAAAAATTTTCTAGCTAAGTTGCCCTTGAATGAGTGAGTGGACCAGGTGCATTGATGCTATAAATTATTCTTTCAATCTGCACTTCATTGGCAACGCGAGGATGTATAGGGCGAAGACTTTGCTCTTGTTGTTCATTGTCGTTGTTAGAAGGAATGTCTTCAGGCTAAGCATTGTCTTCATGTTGATCAGGTGCTGAGATGATAAGTTCTTCTTCAGGATGAGCTTCAGAAGGTATAATTTCTCCAGTTCCCATTAGCTTGATTGATTCACTAGATGGAACTTCATCTAGCACATTTGGCAGTTGCTCTCTTTGTGAACCGTTGGTCTCATCGAACCGCACATCCACTATTTCAACCACTTTGTTATGAAAGAGATTGAAGACTCTGTAGGAGTGCGAATCCTTTCCATATCCAAGCATAAAACCCTCATGTGCTTTTGGTGCAAACTTTGAGGTGTGATGTGGGTCCTTGATCCAGCACCTTGCGCCAAATACTCTGAAGTAACTGACATTTGGCTTCTTGCCAGTAAGAAGCTCATAAGATGTCTTGTTCAGAAGCTTGTGAAGATAAACACGATTGATTGTATGGCATGCAGTATCAATGGCTTCAGGCCAGAATTTTCTTGGGGTCTTGTATTCATCTAGCATCGTTCTGGCCATCTCAATGAGTGTTCTGTTCTTGCGTTCGACGACGCCATTCTGCTGTGGCGTGTACGGAGCTGAGAATTCATGTGTGATACCCAAGGTGTCAAATATGTATCAAGGCCAGTGTTCTTGAATTCAGTGCCATTGTCACTTCTGATGTGCTTTATCTTGGCGCCAAAATTGTTCATAGCTCGATTGGCGAAGCGTCTGAAGACATCCTGCACTTCATTCTTGTAAAGGATTATGTGCACCCAAGTATATCTAGAATAATCATCAACAATAACGAAGCCATAGAGGCAAACAGTAGTAGTAAGAGTTGAGTAATGAGTGGGACTGAAAAGATCCATGTGAAGCAGTTCGAAGGGTCGAGTAGTGGTCATGATTGTCTTCGAGGGATGTTTGGCCCTCGTCATCTTCCCTGCTTCACAGGCACCGCATAAGTGGTCTTTCTTGAACTTGACGCCCTCGATGCCTATGACATGCTTCTTCTTCGCAAGGGTGTGGAGGTTCCTCATGCCAGCATGCCCAAGCCTCCGATGCCAGAGCCAGCATTCTGAAGCCTTTGCTAGAAGACATACTGCAAGCTGTGGTCCTGCTGAGAAATCTACCACGTACAAATCATCTTTTCGATACCCTTCAAACACTAGAGACTTGTCAGATTCCATTAGTACAAGGCAACGATATTTTCCAAATATTACGATCATGTTCAAATCGCAAAGCATTGAGACAGACATTAAGTTGAAGCCAAGGGATTCAACAAGCATGACTTTATCCATGTGTTGATCCCTTGAGATTGCAACTCTACCTAGACCCAATACCTTACTTTTACCAGTGTCAGCAAATGTGATGTGGCTCTTATCGGATGGACGTAAGGTTGAGTCCATAAGAAGGCTTCTTTTGCCAGTCATGTGATTTGTACACCCATCGTCAATAATCCATTCTGAAGATGCTGGTGTCGTACCCTACAGTGCAGTTAGGGGGATAGGCTTCACCAAGAGCATTGTGAAGCAAAAACATTTGACGAACCAGTGGGTTATGAAAGCTTAGATCCAGGTTAGGACTAATCGGGAGAGTAGCAAGCGATTCAGGAACGAAGTACATAGTAAGACCATTCGGGCATTTGATCTTGCGCCCTACAAGATGTTTAAGGTCCCCAGCAATAGCGTCAGACGATTTTGGTTTTCTGCTGGAGACCTTTCCCTGCAAAAGAGAGTCAACCTTTCTTAGCCACCCACATCTTCAAGGGTGGCTTAGAAGCAATAAGTCTAAGTGCAGCATCTAAGAATTTTGGCTTTGAAGCCCTAGCAAACAGTCTTGCAGGCGGACAATAGTACTCATAAGAATAAGCAGAATAGTTCTTGGGCTTATGAACATGGCGGTTTGATGAACCGCTCTCATATTCATATGCCTGAGTATGGTTTCCCTGCAAAACATTTGCGTTAGTGCGACTCAGGTGAGTCCTCTGTCTGTATGAAGCCTTTGGACCGTATGAAGCCTTTGGTCTGAGGTTTGTCTTCTTCACGTGAGGTGTCATGATGACATTCACAGGAAGACTCTCCAGACACCTTTTCGGAACCCAGATCTTCTTCATAGAGGGTCCATTCCTGCAGTTAGTACCAATGTACCTGGCAAACACTTCACAATTCTGATTTTTAAACAGTATATAGTTTGCATCAAAGGATTCATCAATGATAATGGGGTTAGCACAAGTGAAGCCAGATAGATTGGATGGATCTGCTGAAGGTTCCTTTGCAGCAACCCACATAGTTTTGGGGTACTTCTCAGGTTTCCAGTAAGATCCATCTGCATTCATTTTCCTTACGAACCCAACACCCTCTTTCCTAGGGTTTCGGTTCAGAATCTGCTTTTTGAGGACATCACATAGTGTCTGATGCCCTTGAAGACTTTTGTACATCCCTGTTTCAAGCAATGTCTTCAACCTAGCATTCTCATCAGCAATAGCGGTGGTATCCTCAGCAGAGGGGTTAGTTACCACATCAATAGTTGAAGATATTGCAACAGCAGTAGCAGTAGAACATTTAGCAACAGAAGTAGCATTATCATGCTCAATGCATTTAAGACATGGTGGTTCAAATCCTTCCTGAGCGGGACTGATCTGTTTGGCGCGAAGTGACTCGTTTTCCTTTTGAAGATCTTCATGAACCTCTCTCAATTTCTTAAGATCTTGCTTCCTTTGAAGATAATCATAAGAAAGCTTTTCATGAGTTGTTGAGAGAGTTTCATGACGACTTTCAAGTTCCTGATACTTAACGTGAAGATTTTTTATGTCTTCAATTAAGGATTCAGATCGAGTCATTTCAGCACCTAGCAGATCATCGCTTCTATCTAACAGTTTTTGAATATGTTCCATAGCTTTCTATTGTTCAGTTGCAATTTTAGCAAGTGTTTTGTAGCTGGGTTTTGAATCACAATCAGAGTCATCGTCACTAGATGTTTGATAGTGAGTAGTGCGTGTGTTTACCTTGGCACCGCGTGCCATGAAGCAGTAGGTAGAAGTGGAGTAGTCCTTGTCATTTGCATCGGTGTCGGTGAAGAAGTCATTGTCTTCAGTGTTGAAGATGGACTTGGCAACGTATGCTGTAGCCAGACTTGCGACGCCTGAGTCGGATTCCTCCTCAGACTCCACCTCCGCCTCCTCAGAAGCAGACTCCTCCTCTGAATCCATTTCCTTGCCAACAAATGCACGTGCCTTGCCAGATGAGCTCTTCTTGTGTGATGAAGACTTTGAGGAAGACTTGGAAGATGACTTTGAGTATTTCTTCTTCTTCTTGTCGTCAGAGTCATATTCCTTGCTCTTCTTCTTCTTTTTGTTCTCATTGTCCCACTGTGGACACTCAGAGATGAAGTGGCCAAGTTTCTTTCACTTGTGACATGTTTTCTTCTTGTAGTCATGAGCAGGAGCTTCATCATTCCTTGAACTTGATCGGGAAGACTTTCTGAAGCCTTTCTTCTTGGTGAATTTTTGGAACTTCTTGACAAGCATAGCAAGTTCCCTTCCAATGTCTTCAGGATCATCAGAACTACTGTCAGATTCTTCTTCATATGAGGAGACAGCTTTTGCCTTCAAGGCACGAGTTCGCCCATAGTTTGGACCGTAGATATCTCTTTTCTCCGAAAGCTGAAACTCATGTGTGTTGAGCCTCTCAAGTATGTCAGACGGATCGAGTGTCTTGAAATCAGGACGTTCTTGAATCATCAGGGCCAGGATGTCAAACGAACTATCAAGTGATCTCAGCAGCGTCTTGACGACTTCGTGTTTGGTAATCTCAGTGGCGCCGAGGGCTTGAAGCTCATTTGTGATGTCAGTGAGTCGGTCAAATGTGTGCTGGACATTCTCATTGTCATTTCGCTTGAAGCGGTTGAAGAGGTTGTGAAGGACACTGACTCTCTGATCTCTCTGGGTTGAGATGCCTTCATTGACCTTGGAGAGCCAGTCCCAGACCAGCTTGGATGTCTTCAAAGCACTCACATGGCCATACTGTCCTTTGGTCAGATGACCACAGATGATATTCTTGGCAGTAGAGTCCAGTTGAACGAATTTCTTGACATCAGCAGCAGTGACACCTTCTCCACCCTTGGGAACGCCGTTCTCGATGACATACCATAGGTCGACGTCAATGGCTTCAAGATGCATGCGCATCTTATTCTTCCAGTAGGGATATTCAGTTCCATCAAAGACAGGGCACGCAGCGGAGACTTTAATTATCCCTGCAGTCGACATAGCTAAAACTCTAGGTGGTTAAACCGAATCACACAGAACAAGGGAGCACCTTGCTCTGATACCAATTGAAAGTGCGTTATATCGACTAGAGGGGGGGTGAATAGGAGATTTTTATGAAAGTCTTCAGAACATAGAAGTTTTGAAGACAAACGATAAAATTAAACCTATTACCATGCAGTGGAAGGTAGACTACACTAGGCAAACCATAGTCAAGTATTCAATGAAGTGAAAGCACAAAGACTAATAGCAGCTAGGTAGTAAGGATCAGGTAGGAAGATATTGTGAAGCCAAACAGAACACGCAGTCACTCAGTGAAGACAAATGATAGTGCAAACATACAATGACTTCACAAGGAGTAACAGTAAGTAAAGGGAAGTGAAGATGAAACCAGTGACTCATTGAAGACAATGATTTGTTGGACCAGTTCCAGTTGCTGTGACAACTGTACGTCTGGTTGGAGCGGCTAGGTATTTAAACCTTAGGACACACAGTCCCGGACACCCAGTCCTGAACACGCAGCTCAGGACACCCAGTCCTCACCGTATTCTCCTTGAGCTAAGGTCACATAGACCTCACCCAATCACTCTGGTAAGTCTTCAAGGTAGACTCCCAAACCTTCACAGACTTCGTTCACCGGCAATCCACAATGTCTCTTGGATGCTCAGAACGCGACGCCTAACCGGCTGGAGGATGCACAGTCCTCAAGTGTAATAAGTCTTCAGATCACACAGACAAGAAGACTTAAGTGATGCCCAATTCTCTCTGGCTCTGGTGGTTAGGGCTTTATCCTCGCAAGGAATTCTCTCTCAAAGGCTTCGAGGTGGGTTGCTCTCGAACGACAAAAGCCGTACTTTCAATCTGAGCAGCCATCCGTTTATGGTTGTAGGGGGTGGGCTATTTATAGCCACCTGGCAACCCGACCTGATTTGTCCGAAATGACCCTGGGTCACTAAGGAACTGACACGTGTTCCAACAGACAGATTTCAAACTCACACGGCAACTTTACTGAAGGAAATATGCCCTAGAGGCAATAATAAAGTTATTATTTATTTCCTTATAATCATGATAAATGTTTATTATTCATGCTAGAATTGTATTAACCGGAAACATAATACATGTGTGAATACATAGACAAACAAAGTGTCACTAGTATGCCTCTACTTGACTAGCTCGTTAATCAAAGATGGTTATGTTTCCTAACCATGAACAATGAGTTGTTATTTGATTAACGGGATCACATCATTAAGAGAATGATCTGATTGACATGACCCATTCCATTAGCTTAGCACCCGATCGTTTAGTATGTTGCTATTGCTTTCTTCATGACTTATACATGTTCCTATTGACTATGAGATTATGCAACTCCCGTACTTGCCGGAGGAACACTTTGTGTGCTACCAAACGTCACAACGTAACTGGGTGATTATAAAGGAGCTCTACAGGTGTCTCCAAAGGTACATGTTGGGTTGGCGTATTTCGAGATTAGGATTTGTCACTCCGATTGTCGGAGAGGTATCTCTGGGCCCTCTCGGTAATGCACATCACATAAGCCTTGCAAGCATTGCAACTAATGATTAGTTGCGAGATGATGTATTACATAACGAGTAAAGAGACTTGCCGGTAACGAGATTGAACTAGGTATTGAGATACCGACGATCGAATCTCGGGCAAGTAACATACCGATGACAAAGGGAACAACGTATGTTGTTATGCGGTCTGACCGATAAAGATCTTCGTAGAATATGTAGGAGCCAATATGGCATCCAGGTCCCGCTATAGGTTATTGACCGGAGACGTGTCTCGCGTCATGTCTACATTGTTCTCGAACCCGTAGGGTCCGCACGCTTAAGTTACGATGACAGTTATATTATGAGTTTATGCATTTTGATGTACCGAAGGTTGTTCGGAGTCCCGGATGTGATCACGGACATGACGAGGAGTCTCGAAATGGTCGAGACATAAAGATTGATATATTGGAAGCCTATGTTTGGATATCGGAAGTGTTCCGGGTGAAATCGGGATTTTACCGGAGTACCGGGAAGGTTACCGGAACCCCCCGGGAGCTAAATGGGCCATGATGGGCCTTAGTGGAAAAGAGAAGAGGCAGCCCTACATGGGCTGCGCGCCTCCCCCTTCCCCTAGTCCTATTAGGACTAGGAGAGGTGGCCGGACCCCTCTCTCTCTTTTCCCCCTCCGCGAATCCTATTCCAACTAGGATTGGGGGGGGGATCCTACTCCTAGAGGGAGTAGGACTCTCCTGGCGCGCCACACCTTGGCTGGCCAGCCTCCCCCCTCTAGTCCTTTATATACTGAGGCAGAGGCACCCTAGAAGACACAAGTTGATCCACGTGATCTATTCCTTAGCCGTGTGTGGCGCCCCCAGCCACCATAGTCCTCGATAATACTGTAGCGGAGTTTAGGCGAAGCCCTGCTGCTGTAGTACATCAAGATCGTCACCACGCCGTCGTGCTGACGGAACTCTTCCCCGACACTTTGCTGGATCGGAGTTCGGGGATTGTCATCGAGCTGAACGTGTGCTCGAACTCGGAGGTGCCGTAGTTTCGGTGCTTGATCGGTTGGATCGTGAAGACGTACGACTACGTCCTCTACGTTGTGTCAACGCTTCCGCAATCGGTCTGCGTGGGTACGTAGATAGCACTCTCCCCTCTCGTTGCTATGCATCACATGATCTTGCGTGTGCGTAGGAATTTTTTTGAAATTACTACGAAACCCAACAGTGGCATCCGAGCCTAGGTTATTTATGTTGATGTTATATGCACGAGTAGAACACAAGTGAGTTGTGGGCGATATAAGTCATACTGCCTACCAGCATGTCATACTTTGGTTCGGCGGCATTGTTGGATGAGATGACGCGAACCAACATTACGCGTACGCTTACGCGAGACCGGTTCCCCCGACGTGCTTTGCACATAGGTGGCTTGCGGGCGACTGTCTCTCCAACTTTAGTTGAACCAAGTGTGACTACACCCGGTCCTTGTGAAGGTTAAAACGGAGTCTATTTGACAAACTATCGTTGTGGTTTTGATGCGTAGGTGAGATTGGTTCTTGCTTAAGCCCGTAGCAGCCACGTAAAACTTGCAACAACAAAGTAGAGGACGTCTAACTTGTTTTTGCAGGGCATGTTGTGATGTGATATGGTCAAGACATGATGCTGAATTTTATTGTATGAGATGATCATGTTTTGTAACCGAGTTATCGGCAACTGGCAGGAGCCTTATGGTTGTCGTTTTATTGTATGCAATGCAATCGCGATGTAATGCTTTACTTTTATCACTAAGCCGTAGCGATAGTCGTAGAAGCACGAGCTTGGCGAGACGACAACGATGCTATGATGGAGATCAAGGTGTCACGCCGGTGACGATGGTGATCACGACGGTGCTTCGGAGATGGAGATCAAAAGCACAAGATGATGATGGCCATATCATATCACTTATATTGATTGCATGTGATGTTTATCCTTTTATGCATCTTATCTTGCTTTGATTGACGGTAGCATTATAAGATGATCTCTCACTAAATTATCAAGAAGTGTTCTCCCTGAGTATGCACCGTTGCGAAAGTTCTTCGTGCTGAGACACCACGTGATGATCGGGTGTGATAGGTTCTACGTTCAAATACAACGGGTGCAAAAAAGTTGCGCACGCGGAATACTCAGGTTATACTTGACGAGCCAAGCATATACAGATATGGCCTTGGAACATGGAGACCGAAAGGTCGAGCGTGAATCATATGGTAGATATGATCAACATAACGATGTTCACCATTGAAAACTACTCCACCTCACATGATGATCGGTTATGGTTTAGTTGATTTGGATCACGTAATCACTTAGAGGATTAGAGGGATGTCTATCTAAGTGGGAGTTCTTTAATTAATTTGATTAACTGAACTTAAATTTATCATGAAACTTAGTACCTGATTAGTATCTTGCTTGTTTATGTTTGATTGTAGATAGATGGCTCGTGCTGTTGTTCCGTTGAATTTTAATGCGTTCCTTGAGGAAGCAAAGTTGAAAGATGATGGTAGCAATTACACGGACTGGGTCCGTAACTTGAGGATTATCCTCATTGCTGCACAGAAGAATTACATCCTGGAAGCACCGCTGGGTGCCAGGCCTGCTGCAGGAGCAACGCCGGATGTTATGAACGTCTGGCAGAGCAAAGCTGATGACTACTCGATAGTTCAGTGTGCCATGCTTTATGGCTTAGAATCGGGACTTCAACGACGTTTTGAACGTCATGGAGCATATGAGATGTTTCAGGAGTTGAAGTTAATATTTCAAGCAAATGCCCGGATTGAGAGATATGAAGTCTCCAATAAGTTCTATAGCTGCAAGATGGAGGAGAACAGTTCTGTCAGTGAGCATATACTCAAAATGTCTGGGTATAATAATCACTTGATTCAATTGGGAGTTAATCTTCCAGATGATTGTGTCATTGACAGAATTCTTCAATCACTGCCACCAAGCTACAAGAGCTTCGTGATGAACTATAATATGCAAGGGATGAACAAGACTATTCCTGAGCTCTTCGCAATGCTGAAAGCTGCGGAGGTAGAAATCAAGAAGGAGCATCAAGTGTTGATGGTCAACAAGACCACTAGTTTCAAGAAAAAGGGCAAAGGGAAGAAGAAGGGGAACTTCAAGAAGAACGGCAAGCAAGTTGCTACTCAAGAGAAGAAACCCAAACCTGGACCTAAGCCTGAAACTGAGTGCTTCTATTGCAAGCAGACTGGTCACTGGAAGCGGAACTGCCCCAAGTATTTGGCGGATAAGAAGGATGGCAAGGTGAACAAAGGTATATGTGATATACATGTTATTGATGTGTACCTTACTAATGCTCGCAGTAGCACCTGGGTATTTGATACTGGTTCTGTTGCTAATATTTGCAACTCAAAACAGGGACTACGGATCAAGTGAAGATTGGTTAAGGACGAGGTGACGATGCGCGTGGGAAACGGTTCCAAAGTCGATGTGATCACAGTCGGCACGCTACCTCTACATCTACCTTCAGGATTAGTATTAGACCTAAATAATTGTTATTTGGTGCCAGCGTTAAGCATGAACATTATATCTGGATCTTGTTTGATGCGAGACGGTTATTCATTTAAATCAGAGAATAATGGTTGTTCTATTTATATGAGTAATATCTTTTATGGTCATGCACCCTTGAAGAGTGGTCTATTCTTGTTGAATCTCGATAGTAGTAACACACATATTCATAATGTTGAAGCCAAAAGATGCAGAGTTGATAATGAGAGTGCAACTTATTTGTGGCACTGCCGTTTAGGTCATATCGGTGTAAAGCGCATGAAGAAACTCCATTCTGATGGACTTTTGGAACCACTTGATTATGAATCACTTGGTACTTGCGAACCGTGCCTCATGGGCAAGATGACCAAAACACCATTCTCCGGTACTATGGAGAGAGCAACAGATTTTTTGGAATCATACATACAGATGTATGTGGTCCGATGAATATTGAGGCTCGTGGCGGATATCGTTATTTTCTCACCTTCACAGATGATTTAAGCAGATATGGGTATATCTACTTAATGAAACATAAGCCTGAAACATTTGAAAAGTTCAAGGAATTTCAGAGTGAAGTTGAAAATCATCGTAACAAGAAAATAAAGTTTCTACGATCTGATCGTGGAGGAGAATATTTGAGTTACGAGTTTGGTGTACATTTGAAAAATTGTGGAATAGTTTCGCAACTCACGCCACCCGGAACACCACAGCGTAATGGTGTGTCCGAACGTCGTAATCGTACTTTACTAGATATGGTGCGATCTATGATGTCTCTTAGTGATTTACCGCTATCGTTTTGGGGATACGCTCTAGAGACTGCCGCATTCACGTTAAATAGGGCACCATCAAAATCCGTTGAGACGACGCCTTATGAACTATGGTTTGGCAAGAAACCAAAGTTGTCGTTTCTGAAAGTTTGGGGCTACGATGCCTATGTGAAAAAGCTTCAACATGATAAGCTCGAACCCAAATCGGAGAAATGTGTCTTCATAGGATATCCAAAGGAAACTATTGGATACACCTTCTATCACAGATCCGAAGGCAAGACTTTTGTTGCTAAATTCGGAAACTTTCTAGAGAAGGAGTTTCTCTCGAAAGAAGTGAGTGGGAGGAAAGTAGAACTTGACGATGTAACTTTACCTGCTTCCTTATTGGAAAGTAGTACATCACAGAAAACTGTTGCAGTGACACCTACACCAGTTAGTGAGGAAGCTAATGATAATGATCATGAAACTTCAGATCAAGATACTACTGAACCTCGTAGATCAACCAGAGTGAGATCCGCGCCAGAGTGGTACAGTAATCCTGTTCTGGAAATCATGCTACTAGATCATGATGAACCTATGAACTATGAAGAAGCGATGGTGAGCCCAGATTCCGCAAAATGGCTTGAAGCCATGAAATCTGAGATGGGATCCATGTATGAGAACAAAGTACGGACTTTGGTTGACTTGCCCGATGATCGGCAAGCAATTGATAATAAATGGATCTTCAAGAAGAAGACTGACGCTGACGGTAATATTACTGTCTACAAAGCTCGACTTGTCGCAAAAGGTTTTTGGCAAGTTCAAGGGGTTGACTACGATGAGACCTTCTCACCCGTAGCGATGCTTAAGTCTGTCCGAATCATGTTAGCAATTGCCGCATTTTATGATTATGAAATTTGGCAAATGGATGTCAAAACTGAATTCCTGAATGGATTTCTGGAAGAAGAGTTGTATATGATGCAACCAGAAGGTTTTGTCGATCCAAAGGGAGCTAACAAAGTGTGCAAGCTCCAGCGATCCATTTATGGACTGGTGCAAGCCTCTCGGAGTTGGAATAAACGTTTTGATAGTGTGATCAAAGCATTTGGTTTTATACAGACTTTTGGAGAAGCCTGTATTTACAAGAAACTGAGTGGGAGCTCTGTAGCATTTCTGATATTATATGTGGATGACATATTGTTAATTGGAAATGATATAGAATTTCTGGATAGCATAAAGGGATACTTGAATAAGAGTTTTTCAATGAAAGACCTCGGTGAAGCTGCTTACATATTAGGCATTACGATCTATAGAGATAGATCAAGACGCTTAATTGGACTTTCACAAAGCACATACCTTGACAAGATTTTGAAGAAGTTCAAAATGGATCAAGCAAAGAAAGGATTCTTGACTGTGTTACAAGGTGTGAAATTGAGTAAGACTCAATGCCCGACCACTGCAGAAGATAGGGAGAATATGAAAGATGTTCCCTATGCATCAGCGATAGGATCTATCATGTATGCAATGCTGTGTACCAGACCTGATGTGTGCCTTGCTATAAGTCTAGCAGGGAGGTACCAAAGTAATCCAGGAGTGGATCACTGGACAGCGGTCAAGAACATCCTGAAATACCTGAAAAGGACTAAGGATATGTTTCTCGTATATGGAGGTGACAAAGAGCTCATCGTATATGGTTACGTTGATGCAAGCTTTGACACTGATCCGGACGATTCTAAATCGCAAACCGGATACGTGTTTACATTAAACGGTGGAGCTGTCAGTTGGTGCAGTTCTAAACAAAGCGTCGTAGCAGGATCTACATGTGAAGCGGAGTAGTTAGCTGCTTCGAAAGCAGCGAACGAAGGAGTCTGGATGAAGGAGTTCATATCCGATCTAGGTGTCATACCTAGTGCATCGGGTCCAATGAAAATCTTTTGTGACAATACTGGTGCAATTGCCTTGGCAAAGGATCCAGATTTCACAAGAGAACCAAGCACATCAAGAGATGCTTCAATTCCATCCGGGATCTAGTCCAGGTGGGAGACATAGAGATTTGCAAGATACATACGGATCTGAATGTTGCAGACCCGTTGAGTAAGCCTCTACCACGAGCAAAACATGATCAGCACCAAGGCTCCACGGGTGTTAGAATCATTACGGTGTAATCTAGATTATGGACTCGAGTGCAAGTGGGAGACTGAAGGAAATATTCCCTAGAGGCAATAATAAAGTTATTATTTATTTCCTTATAATCATGATAAATGTTTATTATTCATGCTAGAATTGTATTAACCGAAAACATAATACATGTGTGAATACATAGACAAACAAAGTGTCACTAGTATGCCTCTACTTGACTAGCTCGTTAATCAAAGATGGTTATGTTTCCTAACCATGAACAATGAGTTGTTATTTGATTAACGGGATCACATCATTAAGAGAATGATCTGATTGACATGACCCATTCCATTAGCTTAGCACCCGATCGTTTAGTATGTTGCTATTGCTTTCTTCATGACTTATACATGTTCCTATACTATGAGATTATGCAACTCCCGTTTACCGGAGGAACACTTTGGGTACTACCAAACGTCACAACATAAATGGGTGATTATAAAGGAGTACTATAGGTGTCTCCAAAGATACATGTTGGGTTGGCGTATTTCGAGATTAGGTTTTGTCACTCCGATTGTCGGAGAGGTATCTCTGGGCCCTCTCGGTAATGCACATCACGTAAGCCTTGCAAGCATTGCAACTAATGAGTTAGTTGTAGGATGATGTACTACAGAACGAGTAAAGAGACTTGCCGGTAACGAGATTGAACTAGGTATTGGATACCGACGATCGAATCTCGGGCAAGTAACATACCGATGACAAAGGGAACAACGTATGTTGTTATGCGGTCTGACCGATAAAGATCTTTGTAGAATATGTAGGAGCCAATATGGGCATCCAGGTCCCGCTATTGGTTATTGACCGGAGACATGTCTCGGTCATGTCTACATTGTTCTCGAACCCGTAGGGTCCGCACGCTTAAGGTTACGATGACAGTTATATTATGAGTTTATGCATTTTGATGTACCGAAGGTTGTTCGGAGTCCCGGATGTGATCACGGACATGACGAGGAGTCTCGAAATGGTCGAGACGTAAAGATTGATATATTGGAAGCCTATGTTTGGATATCGGAAGTGTTCCGGGTGAAATCGGGATTTTACCGGAGTACCGGGAAGGTTACCGGAACCCCCCGGGAGCTAAATGGGCCATGATGGGCCTTAGTGGAAAAGAGAAGAGGCAGCCCTACATGGGCTGCGCGCCTCCCCCTTCCCCTAGTCCTATTAGGACTAGGAGAGGTGGCCGGCCCCCTCTCTCTCTTTTCCCCCTCCGCGAATCCTATTCCAACTAGGATTGGGGGGGGGATCCTACTCCCAGAGGGAGTAGGACTCTCCTGGCGCGCCACACCTTGGCCGGCCAGCCTCCCCCCTCTAGTCCTTTATATACTGAGGCAGAGGCACCCTAGAAGACACAAGTTGATCCACGTGATCTATTCCTTAGCCGTGTGCGGCGCCCCCAGCCACCATAGTCCTCGATAATACTGTAGCGGAGTTTAGGCGAAGCCCTGCTGCTGTAGTACATCAAGATCGTCACCACGCCGTCGTGCTGACGGAACTCTTCCCCGACACTTTGCTGGATCGGAGTCCGGGGATCGTCATCGAGCTGAACGTGTGCTCGAACTCGGAGGTGCCGTAGTTTCGGTGCTTGATCGGTTGTATCGTGAAGACGTACGACTACTTCCTCTACGTTGTGTCAACGCTTCCGCAGTCAGTCTGCGTGGGTACATAGACAGCACTCTCCCCTCTCGTTGCTATGCATCACATGATCTTGCGTGTGCATAGGAAATTTTTTGAAATTACTACGAAACCCAACATTTACTTGGGCTACAAGGAAAGCTGACTTGTCCGACTCTGGACAAGATTCGCTCTCATACTCTTCACTTGAAGACATAGGTTTTTGGTTTAGGCATCACTTCAGTCATTCTGACTGGTTCTCTTGGACCCCACTTAACAGTACGGTGGTTCCCATGACTCAACACAAAAGAAAAAGAACTATGAAAGATCTAAGTCTTCGAGCTCCATAGGCTTCATATAGTGTCTTCCTTGTCATAGTCTTCAATGTGAATATCTTCATATACCACCTTTGACTTCAATGTCTTCATACATTTTTAGGGGTCATCTCTAGTAGTAAAATCGAATCAATGAGGGACTTCTACCTGTGTTACCCTGCAATTCTCACAAACACATTAGTCCCTCAACTAGGTTTGTCGTCAATACTCCAAAACCAACTAGGGGTGGCACTAGATGCACTTGCAAGAGTATACAAACTAATCATGGTTAGCCGTGTCCCCGGTTATGGACATCTTGAGTATCTGGTTTTTGGATTATCATGTGGATCTCATCACTCTTTAATATAATTTGATTGGGTTAATGATTACTTTTAATTGGGATTGAGAGGGGGTTTACCTTCTCAATGTTTTCAACCAACTTTGTAGTTAAATAAAATATATTCCTTTGCAGTAGGGAAAAATTGGCTTTTCGCAAAACCTATTAACCATATAGCCTCCACCAGCCATATAAGCATGTAGTGATAGCTTTATTCTGTTCATTACTCTCTTGTGTTACATTGCCAGCATATTCCATGTGCTGACCCATTTTTGGGTTGCAACGTATCATGTTGCAGACTTTTCAGACGACGAGTAAGGAGCCTTAGGTTGTGGTATTTCACTCAGTGATGCCGTTGGAGTTGATGGACTCACTTTATCTTCCAAGCCTTCCGCTGTTATCGTATTAGATGGCCTTAAGCCATATTTATTGTAATAAGTTCTCTTTTGAGACATTTGATGTAATAAGTGTGTGATTGCTACTCTGTTATAAATCCTCAAGTACTGTGTGTGTGTGTGTCAGCATTAGCGATCCAGGGATGACACTGATGCACAGAGATCAGACTGTTTGAGGTCTGGTCGCTACATTGGTATTCCACCCTTAAAAGTATAATTAGCAAGCATGGTGGAAATTTCAGCTTCCGGTATTTTTCTCTTATTTGTAACAATTTCTTTCATATATTTAGCATAAGGATTCATTTTAAGCATGTCAGTCAAACACATACGCAAAAAGATAGGTCTAATCATTTCAGCAAAGCGCTCAAAATCCTCATCATCCTTTTTCTTGGATGGGTTAGGAGGAAAAGGCATGGGTTTCTGAACCCATGGTTCTCTTTCCTTACCGTGCTCCCTAGCAACAAAGTCTCTCTTATCATAACATTGATTCTTTGATTGTGGGTTATGAAAATCAACAGTTGGTTCAATCTCTACATCATTATCATTGCTAGGTTGAGCATCAACATGAACATCATCATTAACATTATCACTAGGTTCACGTTCATTACCAGATTGTGTTTCAGCATCAGAAATAGAAATGTCATTAGGATTCTCAGGTGTGTCTACAACAGGTTCACTAGAAGCATGCTAAGTCCTATCATTTTTCTTTTTCTTCCTCTTAGAAGGACTAGGTGCATCAACGTTATTTCTGTGAGAATCCTACTCAATTCTCTTAGGATGGCCCTTAGGATACAAAGGTTCCTGAGTCACTTTACCTCCTCTAGTTTCCACTCTAACAGCAAAGCCATTATTCGTACTATTCAATTCATTGAGCAAATCATTCTGAGCTTTAAGTACTTGTTCTACTTGAGTGGTAACCATGGAAGCATGTTTACTCATAAGTTTAAGTTCACCTTTAACATTAGCCATATAATCACTCAAGTGTTCAATCATATAAGCATTATGTTTCAATTGTCTACCAACATAAGCATTGAAGTTTTCTTGTTTAACAATAAAATTATCAAACTCATCTAAGCATTGGCTAGCAGAATTATTATGAGGAATATCACCTTCATCAAATCTATAGAGAGAATTTACCTTTACTACCCGTGTCGGGTTATCAAGACCGTATGTTTCTTCAATAGGTGATGAATTAAGACCATGTATTTCTTCCACAGGAGATAAATTCTTAACATCTTCAGCTTTTATACCTTTTTCTTTCATAAATTTCTTTGCCTCTTGCATATCTTCGGGACTGAGAAATAGAATACCCCTTTTCTTCGGAGTTGGCTTAGGAGTTGGTTCAAGAAGTGTCCAATTATTTTCATTGGTGAACATATTATTGAATAGAATTTTAGCTTGATCAACTGTTCTGTCCCTGAAAACACAACCAACACAACTATCCAGGAAATTCTGGAAGCATCGGTTAGTCCATTATAAAAGATATCAAGTATTTCATTTTTTAGAGGATGATCAGGCAAAGCATTAAGTAATTGGAGAAGCCTCCCCCAAGCTTGTGGGAGACTCTCTTCTTCAATTTGCACAAAATTATTTATTTCCCTTAAAGCAGCTTGTTTCCATTAAAATAGACTCTCTTTTTGTTTCTTTATTTGCACAAAATATTTAGCAGAGAAGTAGTAAATCATATCCTGGGGACTACGCACACAACCAGGATCAACAGAATTAAACCATATCTTAGCATCACCCTTTACTGAGAACGGAAATAATATAAGGATATAATAGTAGCGAGTTTTCTCATCATTAGTGAGCAGGATAGCTATATCATTTAATTTAGTAAGATGTGCCACAACAGTTTCAGATTAATAGCCATAAAAAGGATCAGATTCAACCAAAGTAATTATGTCAGGATCAACAAAGAAATCATAATCCTTATCACTAACAAAGATGGGTGAAGTAGCATAAGCAGGATCATATTTCATTCTAGCATTCGGAGATTTTTCTTTCAGCTTAGCTAATAGTTTCTTAAGATCACTTCTATCATTGCAGGCAAGAAAGTCTCTAGTAGTTTCTTCATCCATAACATAACCCTCAGGCACAATAGGAAATTCATATCTAGGGGGAGAATCTTCATCATCACTTTCATCAATATAATCAGTTTCAATAATTTCATTCTCTCTAGCCCTAGCAAGTTGTTCATCAAGAAATTCACCAAGTGGCACAGTAGTATCAAGCATAGAAGTAGTTTCATCATAAGTATCATGCAAAGTAGAAGTGGCATCATCAATAACATGCGACATATCAGAATTAATAGCAAAAGCAGGTTTAGGTGTCGCAAGCTTACTCATAACAGAAGGTGAATCAAGTGCAGAGATAGATGGCAGTTCCTTACCTCCCCTCGTAGTTGAGGGAAAAATCTTGGTTCTTTGATCTTTCAAGTTCTTCATAATGATAAGCAGATATAAATCCCAAGTGACTCAAAGAATAGAGCTATGCTCCCCGGCAACGGCGCCAGAAAAAGGTCTTGATAACCCACAAGTATAGGGGATCGCAACAGTTTTCGAGGGTAGAGTATTCAACCCAAATTTATTGATTCGACACAACGGGAGCCAAAGAATATTCTCAAGTATTAGCAGCTGAGTTGTCAATTCAGCCACACCTGGAAACTTAATATTTGCAGCAAAGCATTTAGTAGGAAAGTAATATGATAGTAGTGGTAACGGTAGCAAAAAGTAACGGTAGCAAAAGTAATATTTTTGGGTTTTGTAGTGATTGTAACAGTAGCAGCGGAAAAGTAAAAAAAAGCGAAGAACAATATATGGAAAGCTCATAGGCATTGGATCTGTGATGGAGAATTATGTCGAATGCGATTATTCATGCAATTATAACATAGGGTGACACAGAACTAGCTCCAATTCATCAATGCAATGTAGGCATGTATTCTGAATATAGTCATACGTGCTTATGGAAAAGAACTTGCATGACATCTTTTGTCCTACCCTCCTGTGGCAGCAGGGTCCTATTGGAAACTAAGGGATATTAAGGCCTCCTTTTAATAGAGTACCGGACCAAAGCATTAACACATAGTGAATACATGAACTCCTCAAACTACGGTCATCACCGGTAAGTATCCCGATTATTGTCACTTCGGGGTTAACGGATCATAACACATAATAGGTGACTATAGACTTGCAAGATAGGATCAAGAACTCTCATATATTCATGAAAACACAATGGGTTCAGATCTGAAATCATGGCACTCGGGCCCTAGTGACAAGCATTAAGCATAGCAAAGTCATAGAAACATCAATCTCAGAACATAGTGGATACTAGGGATCAAACCCTAACAAAACTAACTCAATTATATGATAAATCTCATCCAACCCATCACCGTCCAGCAAGCCTACGATGGAATTACTCATGCACGGCGGTGAGCATCATGAAATTGGTGATGGAGGAAGGTTGTTGATGACGATGGTGACGGATTCCCCTCTCCGGAGCCCCGAACGGACTCTAGATCAGCCCTCCCGAGAGAGTTTAGGGCTTGGCGGCGGCTCCATATCGTAAAACATGATGAATCCTTCTCTCTGAGTTTTTTCTCCCCGAAAGTGAATATATGGAGTCAAGGTGGACTTCGGTGGAGCATCAGGGGGCCCACGAGGCAGGGGGCGCGCCCAGGGGTAGGGCGTGCCCCCACCCTCTTGGATAGGGTGTGGGTCCCCTGACATGGATCTTTCTTCCAGTATTCTTTATGTATTCCAAAAATAATCTCCGTTGATTTTCAGGTCATTGTGAGAACTTTTATTTCTGCACAAAAATAACACCATGGCAATTCTGCTGGAAACATCGTCAGTCCAGGTTAGTTCCATTCAAATCATGCAAGTTAGAGTCCAAAACAAGGGCAAAAGTGTTTGGAAAAGTAGATACGACAGAGATGTATCAACGAGGCGCTACGATCACCAGAGGGCTGGTCAAGTATCTCTTGAGGTCTTGAAACGCCAGGTCGGCCTCTAGGGTCCACTCGAACGGGCCCTTCTTCTTCATTAGCTTGAAGAACGGCAGGGCACGCTCCCCCAGCTTGGAGATGAGGCACCCCAGCAAGGTCACGCAGCCTGCGAGCTTCTGCATTTCCTTGAGAGTTTGCAGCGAGCTTATGTCTTCTATCGCCTTGACCTTCTCTAGGTTGGCGCCGATCCCCCTGTGCGACACGAGGAAGCCCAATAGCTTGCCGGAGGGGACACCAAGCACGCACTTCTCCGGGTTGAGCCGCGGGTCCACCTGGCTCAGGCTGGTGAAAGTCTCATCCATGTATTGAATGAGTGTTCTCGCCTCCTGAGATTTTACCATGATGTCGTCGATGTAGGCTTTAGCGTTTCTCCCTAGTTGCTAGCCCAGGGCGATGTGCATCAGCCGCTGGAAGGTCGCCCCAGCGTTGCATAGCCCGAACGGCATGTAGGTGTAGCAGTATACCCCACACGGGGTCAAGAAGTCCGTCTTCTCCATGTCCTCCACCGCCATATTGATATGATGGTAACCCGAGAATGCGTCCAGGAAACACAGCAGGTCGCACTTGGCGGTGGAGTCGACAATCTGGTCGATGCACGGGAGCGGGAACGGGTCTTGGGGGCAGGCTTTGTTGAGTTTGGTGAATTCGACACACATGCGTTCCTTCCCGCCTTTCCTGGGCACGACGACAGGGTTTGCCAGCCATTCCGGGTATCGGACCTCGCGAATGACGCCTGCCGCTTGTAGTTTGCGAGTTTCCTGGACGATGAAGGATTGCTTCTCCGTGGACTGTCGTCGTGCCTTCTGCTTCACAGGGCGTACATTGGGGCACACCCTTAAGTGATGTTCGATTACCCCCCTTGGGACACCTACCAGCTGCTTGGGCTCCTAGGCGAATACCTCCTTGTTCGCACGCATGAACTTCACCAATGCCTCCTCTTGATCTAGGTCAAGGTTGGCGCCTATGGTGAAGGTGGCTCCCGAGGATCCATCCTCCTCGACCGGCACTTGCTTCGTTTCGGCCCGATTCTGAGTGAACAACTGCTTCTTTTTCGCTGCCGCTCCCCCCTTAGCCCCTGGGGCAGCTTCCTCGGCCGGGCGTGCTGCCACGGCGGCCCTGAAGGCGAGCTTGAGGGCCGTTACAGCCTCCTTGGTGACTCCAGCCACCGTGAGGACGCCGCTGCTGCCCATCATCTTCATGAGGTTATAGGCCGGATGGGTCGCTGCCATGAACTGAGCCAGGGTAGGGTACCCGAGGTTGGCGTTGTATGGGAGGCTGATGCGGGCGATGTCGAAGTCGATCAGCTCGGTGCGGTAGTTTTCCTGGGTACCGAAGGTGACCGGGAGGCATATTTGCCCCAGGGGGGTGGTGGATCGCTACCGACTCCGGAGAAAGGCTTGGTGGGGCGGAGCCGGCCGTACGACACGTGAAGCAAGATGAAAGCTTCCACGGAGAGCACGTTGAGGCCAGCCCCGCCGTCGATGAGGGTCCTGGTCATGGTGACGTTGCAGACGGTGGGTTTGTAGAGCATTGGGAGCGCGCCCAAGCCAGCAGTGGTAGCGGGGTGGTCCCCTGAGTCGAAGGTGAGGTCGGCCTTGGGCGTCACCCATCCTGGAGGGGCTCCCTGCTGCATAGAGGCGGCGCCGATCTGGCGGAAGAATTGCTTGACATGGCGGTCCGAGGGTGGCGCCTGCGAGCCGCCGAGGAGGGCCGCGACGGCGACAGGCGCCGGCGCTGCAAAGCGCACGACGAAAAGGCCACACAGCTCCTCCCAAGAAGCCACAGAGAATCCTCAAAGGTCGAGCAGCCAGGCGCGCGGTGCCAGCGAGGGCCATAGGGAACCAGTTGGCCATGACCTTATCGTCGCCTCCAGCCTCCAGAACGGCCTCCTCATATGCCAGCAGGAAGGTCGACGGATCTGCCGCACCGTCATACCGGGGCGGCATCTCCAGCCTAAACTTGTGCGACCACTACACCCGCCGTAAGGTGGGGGTGAGGGCCCTGAGCCCCATGGCACCGTCGCGAGCGTCTGTCGGTCCAGTCGGAGGAGCGGCGCCGGCCATGGGTGGCCGAATGGGAAGGTGAAGCTGGTGGAGGAGCGGAGCTTCGGCGCACCCCTACCTGGCGTGTCAAATGTCGGATTCGGGGTTCTGGCAAACCCTTGAGGTTCGAACTCTGGGGTGCGCACGAAGATCTCCCTCTTCCTAGCTCGATTCTCGCAACGATCTCAAAGCCTAGCTCGCCGAACCCAAGGAACAAGAGGCATGAGGGTTTATACTGGTTCGGGCCACCATTGTAGTGTAATACCCTACTCCAGTGTGGTGTGGTGGATTGCCACGTGGGCTAAGGATAAATCAGTACAGTGGATGAACAGCCTCCCTAAGGAGAGGTGTTATTGAGCTTGATGAGCTGGTGTGTCTGAGGATGGTCCGAATGATCCATCCCTTTCTATGGTGGTGGCTAGCCCTATTTATAGAGGCCATGGCTCTCTTCCCAAATGTTAGGAGGGAAGGGATCCCACAACGGCCAATTTTCAAGGGAGACAACTAGTACAAGTCATCCTGACTAACGGTGGTCTTCGCCTGCCAAAGGCTCTGGCGGTGATGCAGTTGTGGGCTCCGCGGTGACCTCCGTCCTGCCGTCCTGCTAGTCTTGGTCTTGTTGCACCGATATGGAAACCTTTCCCTGATGCCCCGGGACTCCTCGCCTGCGCCTGCCTCTTTAACCAAAGAGGAAACTAGCACTCTGCGCCCGCTGGTGCCCACCTGGCTTCGATCGTCACGGCTCATGTCACGCGAACCTCGCGAGGTGCCCCCTGCCTTGATTTCTCTGCTCCCCGGGAGCCAGCCTAGCGAGGCTGCCCCTCAGGAGGTCTTGTGTCATCTGCCTCGTGAGGCTTGGCCCCTCACGAGGGTCTTGAGCGGTTGCTGATGAAGATGGGCCGTACCGGGCCACCGGTAGAGCCACGCCGTGGGCTGCAGGAATGCAAGTCTGGGTACCCTGTTCCCAGGACACCGACACAACCACACCTGGAGATTAATTATCTGCAGCAAAGTGATCGGTAGCAAAATAGTATGATAGTTTTGATAATAGTAGCAGCAGCAACGGTAACGGTAACATTGATAGCAGTAATTTTGTAGCAAGTGTAACAGTGATAATGGGAGTAGTTACTTAGCAAGAACAATATAGGATAAATTCATAGGCATTGGATTGGTGACTTGTTGAATGATATTCATCATGAGACAGTTATAACCTAGGGCGATACGACACTAGCTCCAGTTCATCAATATAATGTAGGCATGTATTCCATAAATAGTCATACGTGCTTATGGAAAGAACTTGCATGACATGTTTTGTCCTACCCTCCCGTGGCAGCGGGGTCCTATTGGAAACTAAGGGATATTAAGGTATCCTTTTAATAGAGAACTGGAACAAAGCATTAACACATGTTGAATACATGAACTCCTCAAACCACGGTCATCACCGGGAGTGGTCCCGACTATTGTCACTCCGGGGTTGCCGGATCATAACACGTAGCAGGTGACTATAACTTGCAAGATCGGATCTAGAACATGGATATAATGGTGATAACATAAACGGTTCAGATCTGAAACCATGGCACCCGGGCCCAAAGTGAAAAGCATTAAGCATGGCAAAGTCATAGCGACATCAATCTTAGAACATAGTGGAAACTAGGGATCAAGCCCTAACAAAACTAACTCGATTATATGATAAATCTCATCCAACTCCTCACCAACAAGCGAGCCTATGAAGGAATTACTCACTCCCAGTGGGGAGCATCATGGAATTGGCGATGGAGAAGGGTTGGTGATGACGAAGAACAAAGATCCCCGTCTCCGTAGCCCCAAACGGACTCCAGACTGGGCCTCCCGATGAAGAACAGAGGTGACAGTGGCTCCGTCTCATGGATTGTGATAGTTCTTTCTCCCTAATTTTTTTCTGAAAAAATAGGATTTTATAGCGTCGGTTTCAGGGTCTGCGGGGCCACCAGGTAGGGACAACCCACCTGGGCACTCCAGGAGAGGGGGCGCACCCTGGTGGGTTGTGCCCACCCAGGTGCCCCTCTCCGGTAGGTCCTGGCTCCAGAAATTCTTGTTTATTGTATAAAAATTCCCCGCAAAGTTTCGTTCCATTCCGAGAACTTTTATTTCTATACAAAAACAACACCATGGTAGTTCTGCTGAAAACAGCGTCAGTCCAGGGTTAGTTTCATTCAAATCATGCAAAATAGAGTCCAAAACAAGAGGAAAAGCATTAGGAAAAGTAGATACGTTGGAGACGTATCAACTCCCCCAAGCTTAAACCTTTGCTTGTCCTCAAGCAATTCAGTTGACAAACTGAAAGTGAAAAAGAAAAACTTTTACAAACTCTTTTGCTTTTGTTTGCCTAAATAAGCTTAAACAGCACTCAGGTTTTCAGCCAACTTATAACTAACCATGCCGACAATAACTCTTGAAGATTATATTAACTCATATCAATGACACAATCAGCTAGCGAGCAATAATAAGATATCTCAAACAGGAACACGTTGTCAAAATAACCATGATATAATATGACAATAGTGGTATCTCGCTAGCCCTTTATGAGACCGCAAAACATAAATGCAGAGCACCTCCACAGTTCAAGTAGGGACTAAACTTTGTAATTCATGGTAGAAAAGATCCAGTCAGTATGCACCCAACATTAGCTACACACAATACATAAGTCATGACAACAGTGCTCTCAGGTTCTGGCGCTTGTTTTAGAAGGTGATGACACAACATAAAAGTAAATAGATAGTCCCTTCGTAGAGGGAAGCAGTGATTTGCAGAGGTGCCAGAGCTCAAGTTTTTAAAACTAAGGTAAATAATATTTTGAGACATGCACCCTTCTCATTTACGCGATAAGTAAAGGTTTTGACTCCATTGGGAGTTTTTGTTTGATTATTTGTAAGCTTTTTCTGTTTGCGGTTTGGGACTGGGCATCCCTATTACTGCCCTTTTCTCGTGCGATGGCGAGTGAATAAACACTCGACCTGAGAATAACCCGCTTAGCATGGAAGATACCGACCACCTCCTGTCGTTCCATGAACGATTCAGGCACACTAAAAGGATATATTTTTTAGAAGTTTTTAGAGGTGGCACATGAAAATTTACTTAGGACGGCAGGGTAATACCGCATATAGGTAGGTATGGTGGACTCATCTGGAATAACTTTGGGTTCAAGGTTTTTGATGTACAAGCAGAATTCCCACTTAGTACATGCGAAGGCTAGCAATTAGATTGAGAAGTGGCCAGCTAGAGAGCAACAACGATCATGAACATGCATTATGCATAAGTAATATTGTACACTAGCATGAGTAGGATATGAACACCATGAACATAAATATCATAGAGGTTGTGTTGGTTTTGATTTCAACTACATGCATGAACATGTGCCAAGTCAAGCCACTCTAACATTCAGAGGAGGATACCATATCATCATACTACATCACAATCATTTTAACGCAATGTTGATATCCAAGATAAATCATTATCCACTCCCAGCTACTTATGCATGGCATGAGAAACTATAATCTCCAATTGTCATTGAAAACATGTTTAATCATAATGGGCTGAATCATGGATACTAGGTTAAACATATTTACACAAACATAACAAGTCGAGTTCATACCAGTTTCTCTCTGCCACGGCCAATTCATCAAATATCATCATTATTGTCTTTCACTTGCATGATCGAACGATGTGAAAATAATAATAGTACAAGAGTGCCATGGACTAAGCTGGAATCTGCAAACATTTTATTCAACAGGAGAAGACAAGGTAAAATGGGCTCTTTATTAGTTCAACAGTTATTCATATGAGAGACACTCAACATTTTCATCGTGGTTTTCTCTTCGGTACAACTCGAATAAAAAGAAAAGAAATTCATAGAAACACACTGAAATATCTTTGGAGTTTTTGGTTTTCTTGAACAAGCAAATAAAAGGGAAAAGCAAAAACAAGAAAAAGTATTTACATGGGAAAGCTCCCAACAAGCAAAAGAAGAATAAGGAAATCTTTTTGGCTTTTCTTTTTAATACTACAACTAAGCATGCATAGAAAGTAAACCAACTACAACTAATTTTTTGGTTTTCCTAAGATTTTTCAAACACACAAGAAGAAAGCAAGAAAAATAAAATTAAGCATGGATGATACAATGAAAAAGTGTGAACACCAACAGATTAAATAAGTGAACATTCATGTAATGTCGGTGAGAAACACGTACTCACCCAAGCTAAGGCTTTTGGCCTAGCTCGGTAATCAATCAGAATCCTGGGTAGTAGTTAGCGTGGTAGCTCACGGAGGTTCTTGTTGTGGATGCCTTGGCCTGCCATGCTGCCTCCACTGCTGCGTTGTGAGCTCGGGCCTCGCTCTTAAGAACAAAGTATCTTCCGTTGCTGTGATAGTCAAAAAGAGCAAGCGCAGGCAAATATGTGTGCACAACAGATGTTTGGTTAAACAAAAGCTTGTAAGTGAAGTTATGAATTTTTCCTTTAAGGATGTTGTGATCTTTTAAGGTGTCAAAATCTAAATACTACATGGGCAGGATAGGGTCAAAGGGCAAAGGTGCAACACCCAACCCTCATGCTAAACGCGTGGCATATATTCCACCATAGAAATAGCCACTGTTAGCGTTATGTCGAAGTCTATGTGCAACAATCGCTCCAAGGTTATAACTCCTTTCACCGGTGAGAGCGGGGCATATGAGGCTCAAGTCTAGAGCAAAAAGTGTACTACAGTATTGCTTGCCTACTATACATTTCCCATTAAATTATGGAAAGTACTGAATTGCGGGAAAATGAATGCTCTTTATTCTACCTTGTGTCACTCCCCTCGTCTCACCTTAACAAAGACTAGTCAAGAATGATTGGAACTCAGCCCTTGGCGGTTCATCAAGCGAACCCTAGAATGGGAGTTTGCAGTGGTAAGCAAAATTTTCTAGTGAGATGGTAAATGGATTATCATAAAGCATAAACGACACCCTAGACTCATGGGGATGGAATTTAAATCCTTTGACAAATGATTCAGTAAGAATGTGGCGTTGTTCGCACTTATCTGAAATGTAGGGACAGAGACCAGCATTGTGAACATATTGCTCAAATTCCACCTTAATGCCTACACACATCATATACTCATCGCAAGGCCATAAGCATGTTTTGGTGGCGACATCTCGTGTCGAACTTTCACTTGGTTCAACATATGACCGGTGAGCGGAGCTATCACTAGAAGATGCTTGATACGTCCATTTTGCATCATGCTTTTATATCGGTATTTATTGCATTATGGGCTGTTATTACACATTATGTCACAATACTCATGCCTATTCTCTCTTATTTTACAAGGTTTACATAAAGAGGGAGAATGCTGGTAGCTGGGATTCTGGGCTGGAAAAGGAGCAAATATTAAAGACCTATTCTGCACAGCTCCAAAAGTCCTGAAACTTCATGGAAGCTATTTTCAGAATATATAAAAAATACTGAGAGCAAGAAGTACCAGAGGGGGCCACTCACCAGCCACGAGGGTGGGGGGCGCTCCCTACCCCCTGGGCACGCCCCCTGCCTCGTGGGCCCCCCAGTGGCCCTCCAATGCCAATAATTGTCTTACATGATTAGGAAGATAATTAAAAAAGCCACATGCAGCTACGCCCGAAATACAAAAGGGCAAAAGAAGAAGGAAGACGCATACATAGATCTGACTCGCTAATCTCTTTCTTTATGCGCTGCAGGTCGTGGAGACTAGTTCTCGCGGCGGGCGATGATCTCTTTCATCAGTTTCATGTCCTTAATACGCTGCTTGGCAGCATCCATGGATTCCTCCACCAGCCTGTTGCGCTCGATGCGAGCATGGCATTCTCATCCATAAGTTTCTTGATGATGACGCCCGTCCTTTGCAACAAGGCATCGGTCTCCTCCTCCTGCTTCGCCCTTCCGGCGATCTTCGCCCTCAGCAGGTCGCGGTCGCCCCGAAGCTTCGCATTGCCCTCCCCTAGTTGCCGGATGATGCTGGAAGCCTCGCCCAGCCGGAGATCTGATCCATCTGGCTATGGACTATCGCATGCATGCGCCTGTAAGAGTCCTCGCCTGCCTACGAGAAATTTTCCCAGGCCGCCGCGGCGCGGCGGGACCTCCCTGCTGCTTCGGCGGCATGGCGGGACATCTCTGCTGCATCCGCGGTGCGGCCGGACCAGTCTGCTACATCAACGGCGCGGTGGGACCTCTGTGCTGCTTCGGTGGCGCGGCGAGACCTCTATGCTGCTACTGCTGCGCGGCTGGACATGTCGGCTGCTTTCACGGCGAGGTGGGACATCTCTCGTGCTTCCTGTTCCATGCTCCCCTCTCCCTGGTGGAAATCTCTCGACCCAGAACTCACGCTGGCTATGGCTTGATTTACTTCATTGTTTTTTGTGGATGAGGAGTTGAGGAGGAATGTGCAGTCATCTTAGCATAGTTGTATTTATAACCGAGTACTACTAATACGCTCCTAAGTGGGAAACCGTTTAGGTTGTGATCGGTGTGAATAGGTTTGCAATTAAATATAGCACGGTAGTAGTAGTAATTTTGAATGTGACGAGACGCGCTCAAAATTTATTGACGGTTCTAGTTTCGAAGTGCGGCACTATTCCCGGATGGCGTAACATCAGCACGTTTTCTCGTCCGTGGTGTAACATATGCCATGGTACTAGTTCTTTTTCTACTACTGTGTACGTGCAAAAACTGGCACCATCGGATACATATCTTACGCTTGGCGTTCGACAGGAATAGCCTCATGGCAAGCTATAGACTAGTCTTTTTTTCAGACGCATTACACCTATCTCTCGGGACTTCTCGCACGCACCATCACTGCTCCCTAGGTCGATGCCACCCACATACAGTTGTACTCTGAGAAGAGGTGCACGCACACACTCGTCCTCTCTCACACACACATCTGTAGCTACGAATTGTAGTGTTCTCAACCATCCGATTGGCTCTATCATAGGTTTCACGTTGCTCCTTGGCCTTGAGATTGATAAATTTAAAATTCGGAGGCTAAGATGGAGGCGCGAGGTTTTGGTTAATGTGCGGGACGCACACGGCACCAACACGACACGAGCTTCGTCTGCCTAGTGCGCATGCAGTCAGGTGAGTTGTCCAAGTATAGACACAACCAGGCCCTCGTTGGTATCCGTGCCTCGACTTTGGCTGGTCATAGTGGAGAGTAGCATAGACTAGTTACTAGTCTATGTTACTAGTACCTTCATAGTGGGTAGTGTCATATAGTATATGCATAATTTGGCGACGAGTGCTCTCTATATGTACCACCTTTTTTCTTTAATTACATCTTGTTAGTTTTGCTCCATGGCACAATCCATCGATACTACTACTGTACAAATGTATACATTTTTTAAAAGGCTAGAGGGCGGGGCAGTCTAGCTTGGTCCTTTTCACGAGAGGTGAGGGCCTTTGTGATTTGACGGCTCATTACTGCTGGAAGGCGGGGCCTTGTGATTTGACTGCTCATATAAATGTGTCGACGACCTGAGGAGGAGCAAAGAACCGTGCGGTATACTCAAGTTTTCCACTAGAGTACGATGGAGGAACACGAAACACGGCAGCCCAGTGCCATATCCTCTACTCTCTACTCTTATTATATATTACTAGCAAGAGGCATTGTTCTATTGGCGATAAAGAATGATCTAATTTGCTAGTCATTTCATTTTTAGCATTGTTCTATTCATGCCTCGCAGAGAAGGTGACACGTTCGGCCAAACACCCGAATCAAAATAAGAAACACAGGAGAAAAAGAAGAAGGAGGATTATCACCCCCAAAAAAGAAGGAAGACGCACACACAAGTCTGGGGCGTTGCTCTCACTACATGAAGGGTTGCTGGCCACGGAGTCGTAACTGCTTCTTCATCGCCTCCACGACCTCCATCTCCTTGCGCGTCTCCTCCGCCATCTTCATCATTGTGTCCATGACGCGGGATTTCTCCACGCGGGCCTTCATCATTTGTTCCACGGCCGCATTACGTACCTTGACAGCAGTCGGGTGCTCGATGCGGAGCTTCACCAACTCCTCCTTCCGTTCCATGATGAGGGCCTGCAACATCTTCATCGAGGAACTACTATTCTCATGCAGCTTCTTCCAGCCGGCGTTCTCCTCCTTCAGCAGGCCGAGCTCGTGGCAGAGCTTCGCCTTGTCCTCCTGAAGTTGTAGGATTTCACTGGTCGCCTTCTTCTCCGAGGCAATGCTCTTCTTTAGCAGCATCACCAAGTCGGTGGTCAACTCCCCCTGCTCATTGAGCTCAGCGGGCATGTCGTCGAGGCTCTCCTGCAGCAGCTCCACCAAGCCGTGGATGAACTCCTTCTGCTTATTGAGGTGCTTATTGAGCTGATCAGGCATGCCGTCGAGGGATAACGACTCCAGCGCTGCATGTTTGCCTCCGCGTCTAGGGCACTCCTGGGAGCCATCGCCTGCCCGTGAGAGATCTTTCGATGTATCTGCGTGGTGGCGAGCCCTCTCTTTTTTCCCGCAGCCTTGGTTGCCGCTCCCTTGTTACGAGTAGTTCTCGACCTAGAGCTCTGCACACCGGCCATGGCAAGGATGGACGAAGAAGGAGGACTTATGAGGAGGAAGGTAGAGTAATTTTTGGTTAGTTAGTTCCCCTTTTTATAACCTAAGTACTAGCACTAGTACGAAAACCTTCATAGTGGGAACACGTTTAGGTTTGGTACGTACTGGTAGGTGTGAGCAGGCTTGCACTTAATTGTAGCACTAGTACTTTCGAATGTGATGGGAACAAGGTAAAGATTAATTGATGGTTTTTGGTTTTGAGGCCCGAAACGGCTCCCGATGAGTTTAGTGGAACATAAATTTCAAGTAGACTACACTGCTCAGATGCGTAAATATTATGTTATTGTCAAAAATTGGCACAAAATACGAAGGAGACCAATGGAAGTACTACTGGCAACCCATGATTTAACTACTCGCATGCGCACAGTGGAGTAGTAATGTCTTTCTTCCGCCCTCACGTCCACTCAATTTGCATGTGTTGTATTAATTGACCATCAATGAAGTGAAGGACTTTACACACGTCAAATTATCACATGGGGTGGATCTTGGTACAAAATTGCGTCCGCCCGTGTACCCGCATGTGTGTGTGAGGGAATGAGTGCGTGCGTGGCGTGCGTGCACATCTTAGCTTCATGAATGTACCGCCAGTGCAGCTCAGGGAGGACAAGTACATTCTTCTGGATCCAGCAGCACATCACTGTGATCAATCCACACAAGGATGTTGCGACAACGCCTCCACATGTGCCATGTGGCTTCATGAACTGTAAGAGAGACACTGTGTAGCGTGCCATTGTGTTTTGCACATACTCGAAGTACTAGTAAGGTGCACGTGCATTGCACGCGTCAGATTTTGCAACCAAATTATGAATAAATACCACACTGTAGCATGTAATCTCTGAGTCATCTATGCCTGATGTAGACCTTCGTTTAATTCTTATAGTTCATCTCATTCAAAATCAATTAGTTTTTATAAAAAACCTAGGGCCTCTTTGATTCGTAGGATTTCCAAAACGCGCGAATAGGAAGAACATGGGATTAGAGTGGAATGTCGTCTTGAATCCTACAGGATGGTATGAGTGTATGATTGTGCATAGAAAAACATAGAATTCTTTCAAAGAGGTTTGAGTAGATGGGATGTTTCCTATGAAATCTAGTGCAAATGAATCATATGGAAAAATTCCTATGGTTTACAATCCTACGAATCAAACAACCAAGATAGGAAAAATTCCTAAGGATTAGAATCCTCCAAAATTCCTTCGAGAATCCTTTGAATCAAAGAAGCCCTTAATCTATTTTATGATTCATGGAATTGTGTGTTGTAAAGCATAAAGTAAAAACAAATAATGGTAATTCAAATAGAAAAAAGTTTGGGCAGTTATGATACGGAAGATTCTAGAACAAAGGAGAACCACTGTTGTTTTGAGATTTGTGCATTATGCTTAAGTTCAACCATGGAGTCTGCTAGATTGTACATGTGGCAAAATCCGATGGGGGGCTAGAAGATGGTGCGAGGGGCCGAGTGGAGGGAGACTATGAAGGAGTGCACAACTGTGAGATCGATATTTAGAGAGAGGGGGCGAGAACGTGCGATGTTGCGCGCAGTGGCGGAGCCATGAAAAATGTCCCATGAGCTAGGGGGCCAAGCATTGCTAATCCTTTACGAGGAGGGCCCATTCATCAACTTAAACCATTTTTACTAGCAATTGTCTAATGATCACATTCATATTAGCCTCGATATATAGTGATGTTAGGGGGGCAGGGCCCTTGCTGCCCCCTGTCTTCACCATTGTGCGCGCGTCTGAGAGATGAAGCGGAAGGCATGGATGATGAGAGGGGGGCCTTGGATATATAATTAATGTGGGTGTATTAGCTATATATGTAATCCAATGTAGAGAGGTATAGATTGATCGATGTGGACGTGGGAAAGAGCGTGAGACCTCACTAGATATATAGATTGATCGGTTTATGTGGAAAACTATGAAAGACCCAGCTATATACACACACACACACACATAGAGGAACATCTATCGTTGCGCATGCACCTGAGAGATAAAGAATGCCCGATATGATGGAGAGGGGGATGTGTGTGTGTGCCTTCATGGGAGACTGACCTGAAGAAAAAGATTGCATGTGTGCGATGGATAATGCCGACTGGTAGTGTGTGTGCATGCATGCACGAGAGAAAGTTAGTGGTACAATTATAAATAGAAGACCAATGTGTGGGTGTAAAAGACTAGGTGAGGTCATAATCAATGTAAAATTGAATTCAAATATTTGAATAAGAGATCATGATGTTTGAAACCCATGCATGCATGAATATAACGGAGATCTGCGCGGTGTGGTTTGGAAACGAGCATGTTGTAATGTATACACATTGAACAAGGTCAGACTAGTTTTAATTTGACATACCGATGGCAGACATCGCTTGTCCACATTGCATCCATGCATGGACGCACTATTCTAATTGGAGATAATGGGTGGATTTCGCATCACATATCTATATCTATACCCCTATATATATTATATATTATATTTTTTATATAGTGTGCGGATAACTTTAACTTTGAAAGATTGTCGTTGGATGAGGCCAATCCGATGGTGCAGAGCTGGCAAATTTGAGCACTACTGGCCGTTGGATATCATCTAGATTCCACCATATTGTGTCACATGTACAATCTAGAAGACTCTATGGTTGAACTTAAGCATAATGCACAAACCTCAAAACACAAGCACTTCTTCTTTGTTCTAGAATCTTTCGTATCAGAATTTCCCAAATGTTTTTCTACATGATTTGTTTTTACTTTATGCATTACAACGCACAATTCCATGAATCTTAAAATAGATTAGCTTTCTTATAAAAACTAGATGATTTTGAATGAAATGAACTATAAGAATTAAACGAACATCTACATCATGCATATATGACTCAAAGCTTACATAATATAATGTGGTATTTATTCATAATTTGGTTGCCAAATCTCATGCGTACAATGCACGTGTACCTTACTAGTCTAAATGGTGTCTGTGTGTGTGTTGTGCATGTTAAACACATTGTACGTAGTATATCATACTAGTCTAAATTGTCTTTTTTCTTTTGGGTACACGTTAAGCTTGTTCTCCCGAAATTTCAAGCTGCGCCTTGTTATGCCGAAATTTCAAGCTAGCGTCTCTGTCTATCGTGCTGCGAAACTCCCGCCTCTTCAACCCATGCCTTGTTACCCCGAAATATTCAAGATATATCTTTGTCTCGTTGTGCTCCGATAACTCCCTCCATCTCAACCCGCGCCTTGCTATTCCAAAATTACAACGCGCGCGAAAACTCCCACCTCCTGTGAAATCTCGACACGCGAAATTCCCTTGATACCCCTGAATCGAAAGAACCGCTTCAAATCAGTGGGGGTACTTTCGTAACTTACCCCACATTTTGGACAAGCGCGTCCCTAAGCCATGGTTCCCCACTCCCATCCCATCCGCCCACCCATTCGTACACCGAGGCCGGGAAAACCCGCGAAGCCCCACACCCTCATCCGTCCGCCACCCAGCCGGAGCCTCTTCCCTGATGATGTCGTCCACAATAACACCTCGACGTCCCTCATCCACCGTACTGGATGAGGATCCGTCGTCAGTCCAGTCGTCCCGCCAGTTCATCCACCCCGTCCTCCACCTCCAAGGAGCTGCCCTGATGTTCCCCTCGTCTTTCGTGCCACCTCCATTCCCACACCGCCGTCTTCACCTGCACCACCGAAAGAGCATCATCATCACCATTTCCTCGGATGAAGTTGCGGCCTAATCGGCACCACCAAAGAGGTTGAACACTAATCGCCGCATTTTCTTTTTGATTCGATCTCACGATGCTGCCGTCGCTCGGTCCCGAGCCGACACGGCGCGGCTCCATCCATGGCAGCGTCGCCGGCCACTTCCTCCACGGTGTCGCTCCCTCGGTGGCGACATCCACATCAGTAGGAGCTGCTGCTGCTTTAGCTCTCGCTCGCACTGCTGCTCTGCTCTTGCTCTCGGTCCCCTGCCTGGTCTGCTCTTGTTCGCGCTGCTGCTCTGCTCTTGCTCTCGGACCCTGCCTGGTCTGCTCTTGCTCTCGCTCTTGCTCTTGCTTGCGATGCTGCTCCGATTTAGCTACACTTCAGTCGAATGAATCGACTTTTGGGTCAGTTGATTTTCAGGGGGTGGGGGGGCTCGCCGAAGTTAAGGAAGAACCAGCCGCAGTGGGGAGGGGGGCTCGCCGAAGAGGCACCCCACTATCTATCTTAGGGTTCAGGGTGGGGGCGGTGGTCGCTGGTGGTGGTGGGGTGGTGGCGTGGGGATCGCCGAAGAAAAAGCTCGACACGGGGGGGCTACAGGGATGGCCGAGGCGGCGGCGGACCAGCGGTGGGGAGTGTTTTCGGGGCGGGCGGGGCGGCGAACCGCCGGCCACGGGCGGCGGGGGCGGCTGTTTGGCCGGTAGTGGCTGGCGGCTCACGGGGGTGGAGGTTGAAGATGAACTGCAGGCCCTTGATTTCGTATCCAACGGCTGCAAAATCAACTGACCAAAGATGAAAAAGTCAGTCGACTGACGTGTAGCCTCACCTCTAGTGCGTTCAGTTTCATTAGTAAAATTCAGTTTCGACAGTAAAATTCAGTTTCGACAGTTAAGTTCAGTTTCGACAGTTAAATTCAGTTTTGATAGTTAAGTTTAGAGATGAGCGGCTGATGTATACATCTAGCACTTTGTGGTTATGTATTTTACGTCATCTATTGGAGATGCTATTAGAACTCCACTCAGGTTAACGTTGTCTCTCTTGTCCAGCTTCAGCCCCGGCGTCGTACAACTAACCGGAGCTGCTCCAACGATGAAACCCTCCATCATAGTGGAGCAGTACCTCGGGCTCCATCTCCAGACGCCTAAGATCTTCTTCCCCTCCTCCAACAGCCAAGTCAGCCGGAGCATCCTCACTGGCCAACCCAATCACGCTGAGATCGTCATGGCTTCACCAAAGAGGTTGTACACTTCATGTGGTTTGACTTAATCTCACCATGCTTCTTTGCATCCTATGATCTTCCAATTCTTGTGAACCAAACACCCAGATTGGCAGAAATCCTTTGTTTTTAAATTCTCTGTTTTGCACGTGCATTCCTATCCTATTCATGTCTATTTCCTATCCCTGCATTGTTAGAATCCTCAAATTCAAACAAGCCCTTACACAATTACTTCTGTTAAAGATATGTGTCAAAGAAAACCTTGTGTGGTTTTTCCTGCTCCTGCAGTGCTGTGTTCCACCCCAGCTCAGCTGCTCCAACGATGGAAGGGTTCACCACAGCAAGGATCCGCTCTCCAGACTGTCTTTCGCTGCCTCAGATTTTCTTCCCCGTCGCCGGCAACCACAACAATTGCATTACCATCATCAAGTGAGCAGATGACCTTGAGGAATACACGGGTCCGCAAGAGAGGTTGCACTCTTCTGTGTCTGCTTATGTTATGCATCGCTTAATATGATGACACGCTACTTTATCGTCGTGTTCACCTATTAGACTCCAACTCAGGTCCAAACTGTAACACCCTCGATGCGACTATATCTCCCACGTGTCGAGGCACGACTTAGAGGCATAATCGCATTGAAGGCATATGTCGCAAGTAAGGCAATCTTCACAACATCCCATGTAATATAAATAATAAAGGGGAGATAACATAGTTGGCTTACACTCGCCACATCAATCAAGTACATAAATAACATTACATCATCCAAACACTCATGGCCCGACTACGGCGCCAAAATAAAAGATAACCCAACATGCGACACGGTCCCGATCACCCCAACTGGGCACCACTACTGATCATCAGGAAAGGAAACATAGTAACATTGAGAGTCCTCGTCGAACTCCCACTTGAGCTCGAGCGCGTCACCTGGAGCGAAATCATTAGGCCCCGCATCTGGTGTAATAGTATTCTCGCAATCTCGCACCCTCGCGATCAAGACTATTTAAGCTTAATAGGTATGGCAAGGTAAAATATGTGGAGCTGCAGCAAGCGACTAGCATATATGGTGGCTATCCTATTCGCAAAAGAGAGCGAGAAGAGAAGGCAAAGCGCGAATGCATAACTAAAGAGGGCAAACCTGCGGCAAGCATTACTCCAACACCGTGTCCACTTCCCGGACTCCACCGAGAAGAGGCCATCACGGTAACTCACACGGTTGATTCATTTTAATTAAGTTAAGGTTCAAGTTATCTACAACCGGACATTAACAAATTCCCATCTTCCCATAACCGCGGGCACGGCTTTCGAAAGTTCAAATCCCTGCAGGGGACTCCCAACTTAGCCCATGACAAGCTCTCACGGTCAACGAAGGAATAGACCTCCTCCCGAGACGTTCCGATCAGACTCGGTATCTCGGTTCTTCAAGACACTTCGACAGGTTAAAACTAATCCAGCAACACCGCCCGAATGTGCCGACAAATCCCGATAGGAGCTGCACATATCTTGTTCTCAGGGCACAATCGGATAAGCAATCCGTACAACTAAAACCAGCCCTCGAGTTTCCCTGAGGTGGCGCTGCAAGGGGCTCTAGGTTGGACCAACACTCAGAGGAGCACAACACTCAGAGGAGCACTGGCCCGGGGGGGTATAAATAAGATGACCCTCGGGCTCCGAAAACCCAAGGGAAAAAGAGGCTAGGTGGCAAATGGTAAAACCAAGGTTGGGCATTGCTGGAAAAGCTTTAATCAAGGCGAACTATCAAGGGGTTCCCATTATAACCCAACCGCGTAAGGAACGCAAAATCCGGGAACATAACACCGATATGACGGAAACTAGGGCAGCAAGAGTGGAACAAAACACTAGGCGAGAGGCCGAGCCTTCCACCCTTTACCAAGTATATAGATTCACTAAGATAACAAGGCAATACAATGATATCCCAACAAGTAAAATAATGTTCCAACAAGGAACGGTCTCCAATCTTCACCTGCAACTTGCAACGCTATAAGAGGGGCTGAGCAAAGCGGTAACATAGCCAATCAACGGTTTGCTAGTACATGGTGTGTTAGAGGTTTGACATGGCAATTTGGGAGGCTTGAAAGCAAGTGGTAGGCATCGTAGCATAGGCATAGCAAAAGAGCGAGCATCTAGCAAAGCAAAGATAGTAGTGATTTTGAGGGTATGATCATCTTGCCTGCAAAGTTGTCAGAGTTGACTGGATCCTCGAAAGCAAACTCAACGGGCTCCTCGTTAGCGAACTCATCTCCCGGCTCTACCCAAACAAGACAAACAAGCAACAAGGACACAATCGACCACGTGCAAGGATCAAACAATATGATGCAAACATGGTATGCTATGCGGGATGCGATGCGGGATGCATATGCAAGACGTGACTAGGAATGCATGACCCTGGCATCAACATGGAAATCCAAGTGTGCCACTGGAAAGATGAGATGAAATCGCTTGAAAACGATATAAAGATCACCGGAATCGGAGTTACGGTTTGGAAAATGGCAAGCGATTCAAATATGACACTGGTCTGCGATTTACAGCAAGTAGCTATCTAAATGCAACGAGATGAACATGCTACGGCACTCAAACGTGGCATAAAAATACATGGCAGGGATGCATTCAAGATGCCTAACAAAAGTCTAGCAATGAGCTACGGTCAAATCATCCATTAACTGGTTCAAACAAGCATGGCAAAAATTCATATGACAAATAGATTTCAAACTTAGTGAAATTAACACTTGTCTGGAATTTCAGATCAGGTAGCACTCTTCGGAGCATCAAAACTATATGCTACAGGACCTGAACATGGCAAAGTAAAGCATGGCATGGATCTACTCAAAGAGCTTAACAAAAGTCCCTTAGTGACCTTGAGCCAAAAGGGATCAGAAAATACATTTGCTAGCATGTGAACATGGCAAAAACATAATCAGTTCTCAGACTTAGTGAAAACTGGAACATGCTGAAAATAGATATCAAGTAGGCATGTTTACGAGCTCGATGCACTCACTACAGAGCAAGTCATGATAATCTAATCATACACCCATCAAGAATACACAAAATGCAAGCTAGACATGGCAAGAACAATAGCATAGCATGCACGGATCAACTACAACATCATCGGCAAAATTGCTAACAAGTAGACAATCTGCCCAGATTCACGAAGTAGCAAAAGTAGAGCTCGATTGAATCAAGCTAGGGTGCTCCATAATTGCAAACAAATACATGGATGGATAGAAGACTACAAGATTAACAAAACATCCTTACTGATCATCCTCAAAAGAGGCACGGATCACTAGGAAATAACATGAACATATGGCCATATGAGATAAACAGGTCCAGGACTTAGTGGAAATGCTAAGTCCCTGAAATCAGCATTACCAAGTGCCTCACTTTGCAAGCTTGTGCTAGTCACCACACACATCACAAAAATACATGGGTTGCACCTCTGGAAAGATGGAAAAACCCTTAACAAAACATATGTAGAGCTCATGGGCATATCAAGCACACATCAATCATGGCAAAAATGACAAATATCTAAATGGACCAGCAGATCTGACAATTATCTCAAGTAGCCCTCTTCTAACAGCATTTCGGGCATCAAGATGAACTCAAATGAAAATGATGCAATGAGATGAAATGATGTAATCTCTGATGCGAACATTTTGATATGCTATATGCCCAAAACGGAGCTACGGATGCAAAGTTACGATGCGATGAACATGGCAAAATAATTAGGGTTTCGGGGCAAAAGTCAACCCTTGAGATTTAGATCTCAGATCTGGCACGAATTTCGATGTCCACCGGAATCACTGTTCACCGCCGGAGACGAAGCTCGCTGGAGGTCATGGCTGCGGTGGTCGGTTGGAGGAAGGACGGAGAGGAGGCGGCGGCGTGGAGGAAGCCACGGGGCGACGCGGGCCGGCGATGGCCGCGGCGACTCGGCGCGGCGGCCGAGGTCGGCGAGGTCGCCGGACCCAGGCGGCGCGCGCTCCGGCGCGGCGGCGCAGCTCGGGAGAGGCGGCGGCTGGGAGGCGAGGCTGCTCGCGGGCGGAGCGGCTCGGCCGATGGGCTTGGAGGGGCCCGCCTGGGGTGCCGCGGGCCGGCGGCGGGCGAAGTGGGCGCGGTGGCGGCGGCGAATTAGGTGGTGCCATGTGGCGGCAGTGGGCAGATTCGGACACATCCAGCGCCGGCGGACGTTGTTCGGCGCACGGAGGAAGACGAAGACTAGGGTTTGGATGGGGGAGATCCGGATTTTGGAGGAGGGCTCTATTTATAGGCATAGAGGGAGCTAGGAGAGTCCAAATGAGGTGCGGTTTTCGGCCACGCGATCGTGATCGAATGCTCTAGATGATGGAGAGGGTTTTGGTGGGTTTTGGGCCAACTTGGAGGGGTGTTGGGATGCAACACACACGAGGCCTTCTCGGTTCCTCGGATAACCGTTGGAGCATCAAACGAAGTCCAAATGGTACGAAACTTGACAGGCGGTCTACCGGTAGTGAACCAAGGCCGCTTGGCAAGTCTCGGTCCAATCGGGAAATGTTTAATCCCCACACATGAAAGAAAGTTAGAAATGACCACCGGAGGAGAATGAAGCACCGGAATGCAAAACGGACAACGGGGAAAATGCTTGAATGCATGAGATGAACATGTATGCAAATGCAATGCACATGATGACATGATATGAGATGCATGACAACAATAACAACACACGGAGACAAAACCCGAACCCGAGAAAATAAAATAACTTAACGCCGGAAATGACAAGAGTTGGAGTACATATTGGGTAAATCATATCCGGGGTGTTACAACACTCCACCATTGCGAAAGGTTCTCGTCCCGAGATCTAGGACTGAAAGAACGCCGGGTACTCAGAACGGAGGTGATCTTTGCGTTCCCAGGTAGCTTCACGGTCGGAATGGTGTGACCACTTGACTTTGAGGAATTTGATTGACTTGTTGCGAGTCTTGCGTTCAATCTCTTCGAGAATAGCAACGGGGTGCTCACGATAGGATAGATCTTCTTGGAGCTCAATGTCCTCGAAGTTGACGGTGCGGTGAGGAGTCTTGAAGCACTTTCGGAGCTGAGAGACATGGAACACATCATGAACATTTGCAAAGTTTGAAGGAAGCTCGAGTTGATAGGCGAGATCGCCTCTCTTGCTGACAATCTTGAAAGGTCCCACGTATCTAGGAGCAAGATTCCCTTTGATACCGAAGCGGCGAGTACCTTTCATAGGAGAGACGCGGAGGTAAACATGATCTCCGATCTTGAAAACCAAATCACGGTGCTTACTATCATAGTATCTCTTCTGACGGGATTGGGCTGCTTTGAGGTTATCTCGAATGACTTTGCACATCTCCTCTGCCTCTGTGATTAAGTCATTTCCGAGAAGCTGACGTTCACCGGTTTCAGACCAGTTGAGAGGGGTACGGCACTTCCTTCCATACAGAATTTCAAATGGGGCTTTGCCCGAACTTGCTTGAAAACTGTTGTTGTAGGAGAATTCAGCATATGGAAGACAATCCTCCCACTTCATGCCGAAGGAGATCACACAAGCCCTGAGCATATCTTTAAGAATCTGATTGACACGCTCGACTTGACCGCTAGTTTGAGGATGGAAAGCTGTGCTGAAGCGGATGTTGGTGCCCATGGCCTTCTGAAATGAATCCCAAAACTTGGAGGTAAAGATGCTGCCACGGTCTGAAGATATCACTTGTGGAATACCGTGCAGAGAGACAATTATTGAGGTATAGAGTTCCACCAATTGAGCAGCAGTGATTGACTCTTTGATAGGCAGAAAGTGAGCCACTTTGGTGAGTTTGTCGATGATAACGAATATAGCATCATTTCCACGCTTGGACTTTGGAAACCCAGTCACGAAGTCCATCTCAATGTGGTCAAACTTCCATTCTGGAATGGCAAGAGGTTGGAGGAGACCAGCTGGCCTTTGGTGTTCTGCCTTCACTCTTCTGCAGACATCACATACATTCACGAATTGAGCAATCTCGCGCTTCATTCGAGTCCACCAATAAGCCTACTTGAGGTCCTGATACATCTTCGTGCTCCCAGGGTGGATGGAGAGGAGATAATTGTGAGCCTTGTTCATGATTACTTTAAGGAGGTCACCTTTGGGCACAACAATACGATCCTCGAAGAAGATAGTATCCTTGTCATCAAGGCGGTAGCACTTGTACTTGGGTTGACTCTTGGCAATCCCAATCTTCACCTTTTTCACCATAGCATCAAGAAGCTGAGCTTGGCGAATCTGGTCTTCCAAGGTAGGAGAGACTTGAAGGTTGGCGAGGAAACCTTGAGGAACAACTTGCAGATTAAGTTTGCGGAAAGCTTCACAAATCGCGGGTTGATAAGGCTTGAGAATCAGACTGTTGCAATAAGCCTTCCTGCTCAATGCGTCAGCAATCACATTGGCCTTGCCTGGAGTATACTCAATACTCGGATTATACTCTTGAATCATTTCGACCCATCGAGTCTGCCTGAGGTTGAGATTAGGCTGAGTGAAGATGTACTTGAGACTCTTGTGGTCAGTGAAAATCTCCACTTTTCTTCCCAATAAGAGATGTCTCCAAGTCAAAAGAGCATGCACAACTGCCGCCAACTCGAGATCATGAGTGGGGTAGTTCTTCTCATTGGGCTTCAATTGGCGAGAGGTATAAGCAACAACTTTCTTCTCTTGCATCAACACTGCGCCAAGACCTTGGAGAGAGGCATCACAAAAGACCTCGTACGGCTTGGATTCATCAGGCGGAGTCAGAACTGGAGCAGTGATCAATTTCTCTTTCAAAGTGTTGAAAGCAATATCACACTCCGGAGACCAATCGTACTTGACGTGCTTCTGAAGAAGATTTGAGAGAGGCTTCGCGATCTTAGAAAAGTTTTCAACAAATCTTCTACAGTAGCTTGCGAGACCGAGGAAGCTGCGGAGTTGCTTCACGTTCTGAGGAGGTTCCCAATTCACAATTGCAGACACCTTCTCAGGATTCACGGCAATGCCCTTGGTAGAGATGATATGACCAAGATAAAGAACCTCATCGAGCCAAAATTCGCACTTGGAGAACTTGGCGTAGAACTTGTGTTCCCCCAACATATCGAGTACCAAACGCAAGTGCTTGGCATGATCTTCCTTGTTCTTCGTGAAAACCAGAATGTCGTCGAGATAGACCAAAATGAAGTCATTGGTGTAGGCGTTGAAGATGAAGTTCATCATGCGAGAGAACGTCAGAGGAGCATTGACGAGGCCAAAAGACATGACAGTGTACTCATATGAACCATAGCTTGTCCTGAAAGCCGTCTTGGGAATATCTTGCTCACGGATTCGAATCTGATGATAACCCATACGGAGATCAAGCTTGGAGAATACTTGGGCACCTTTGAGTTGTTCGAACAGCTCATTGATGTTGGGAAGTGGGTATTTGTTCTTGATGGTCTTCTTGTTCAATGGATGGTAATCAACACAAAGTCGGTCCGTTCCATCCTTTTTCTTCACAAAAAGAACACCACAACCCCACGGAGAAGAACTAGGCCGAATGAGACCCATTCTCTCTTGAATATCGAGTTGCTTCTTCAGCTCCTTCAACTCTTCAGGTCCGAGCTTGTAAGGACGCTTGCACACAGGTTCTGTACCAGGCTCAAGATCAATTATGAATTCAACTGGTCGGTGCGGAGGCATTCCTGGAAGCTCTTCTGGAAAGACGTCTTGATATTTGCAAACGACTGGAATTTGCGAGATAGCATCCAGTTCACCCTTCTCATTGAGAGAAAACAGACGGATGGTATCATCCCGAGCGGCAAAGACAATTACATCCTCAGACGAATGAGTCAATTGAATCTTCCTGGCTGCACAATCAAGCTGAGCCTTGTGCTTAGAAAGCCAATCCATTCCTAGAATAAGATCAATATCCGAGTCACCAAGAACATTTGGAGAGGACAAGAACTTATAATCACCCAAAGTGATTGTAACATCCTGAACACATACTCGAGATGTCATTTGGCGGGCCGGAGAGACAATAGCCAACGGTTTCGACAACACTTGAGTAACAAAATCATGCTTAGATGCAAAAGGTCTCGACATGAAACAATGCAATGCACCAGTGTTAAAAAGAACTCTTGTAGGAATATCGTTAACAGGAAGGTAACCCATGATGACATCTGATGAATCCTCTGCCTGAGCTGCATTCACCATATTGACCTTGGCGTACTTGGGGTTATGCTTGACCACAGCTGTACTTGCCGATCTCACAGGAGGAGGAGGAGGAAGACGCCTCTGATTGAGACACTTGTTGGCATAGTGACCCTTCTGTTGGCACTTGTTGCACGTGACCACTGAAAGCGGACGGTGATAGGGAGCACTCGATCTTGGAGCTTGAGACGAAGTCTTGTTCTGAAAGGCAGGGTTGGGTGGGTGGGAAGATCCACTGCCACCTTTGCTCTTCTGCTGATACGGCTGACGGAACGGAGGAGGAGGAAGCCAATACTTCTGCTGCTTGGCCACTTGAGTAGAGGAAGAAGGAGTAGCATCTCTGACTCGCTTCTTGGAAGCATCACACCTCAGTTGAGCGGCCTCTTGCTTCAGTGCCATGTTGTAGAACTCATCGTACCTCACGGGCTCAAGGAGAACAAGAGCTAGCTGAATTTCTTCCCTGAGACCACCCCTGAACTGGTATATCATGCTCTTCTCATCAGGGACGTCCTGCTTGGCAAAGCGGGCGAGCCTCTGAAACAACTTGTTATAGTCATAGACAGACAAAGAGCCTTGCTTCCGGGTTGCGGAATTCCTCACGCTTGCTTTCAACCACGCTCTGAGGAATATGATGAGCTCTGAAATCTTGACGGAATTCATCCCAGGTAATAACACGTCCACCTCTGGAATCCTTGTACTGCTGGAACCATTCTGCAGCTTGATCTTTGAGTTGGAAGGAAGCGAACTTGACAAAGTCCTCAGGCCTGACGTTACTGCACTCGAAATGCTTGCACAGATCCACAAGCCAATCGTCAGCATCGGTTGCCTCAACACAATTGCTGAAAGTCTTTGGCCCGTTAGCAAGGAACTGGTTGAGTGTAGCAAAGTGATTCTGATTGTTGCCTTGGTTCCCTTGGTTGCCTTGATTGCGCTCTTGAAGAATTTGCATGATCAACTATGTGTTTGCATTGGTTGCAGCCATCACAGCTTACCATGCCTCCGGAGGAGGTGGAGGTGGTGGCGGATCTTGATTCTGATTCTGATTGGTGCTCTTAGCGGGAGCCATCCTGAAGAGGTTGACCACCGTTAGCACATAGACAGATAAAATGAAGCTGAATCCAACGGAATGAAAATTGCAACATGTAGTCTTCACATCTGAACAAAATGAACGAATGCATTCCTCTTGAAATGGTCACATATCCATAAATTGAGAAGCCACGTAGAATTTAGGTAGAGAAATAAATCAACAAGGTACGGATCAAGAACAAATACTCGGTAAGAAATCCCAATCTCAAACCAAATATCCGTGGAAGAAGAACTAGAGCTACGAGAATTCCCACCTATGAAACTCCCGAACCTTTCCGGTTATGCAATCAGGTGTTGGGGATACAGGGGAAGCATAATATCTCACCCAAATCTAGCAAATCCTACATCCAGCTGTATCCATCCTTCAACACATAACCGAGAAAAACTTCGGAAACCATCTACCTCAACCTTCGAAAAGCATCTGTTATACAAGTTATGGCGATACTCCCGAACTCCCGCCCCAGTACTGGGTGGCGTAGAGGTTATCTCACCAACGAACTGCATAAAAGAGATTTTCGATGTCGGCGTACTAAACCCAGGTATTCTAGAACTGCAACGATAAAATTATGATGACAACATCTCAGAGCTCAACTCCTCGGGACACTTCCACAAAACCCCTGACAGGAGGCACCAAGACAATGTTCTCGTCATAAAACCATCGGAACGATTCCAAGATACCCGCGTGATCCTAAATTTTTTTTAGTGAAATTTGAGAAGAGAAGAGTCAAAACTCAACGTCAGGATGCCTTACCAGAGCGATGAGGATACTGGGAAGTAAAAAGAATTCCTAAACTCTCTGATATATAATTCCTAATTGACTCAAAACATTTTTCTAGACACAACTCGGCTGCAAAAAACGATCAAGCAATGGGGCTCCTAAGGTTGGGGAAGGCTCTGATTACCAACTTGTAACACCCTCGATGCGACTATATCTCCCACATGTCGAGGCACGACTTAGAGGCATAATCGCATTGAAGGCATATGTTGCAAGTAAGGCAATCTTCACAACATCCCATGTAATATAAATAATAAAGGGGAGATAACATAGTTGGCTTACACTCGCCACGTCAATCAAGTACATAAATAACATTACATCATCCAAACACTCATGGCCCGACTACGGCGCCAAAATAAAAGATAACCCAACATGCAACACGGTCCCGATCACCCCAACTGGGCACCACTACTGATCATCAGGAAAGGAAACATAGCAACGTTGAGAGTCCTCGTCGAACTCCCACTTGAGCTCGAGCGCGTCACCTGGAGCGGAATCATCAGGCCCTGCATCTTGTGTAATAGTAATATGTGAGCCACAGGGACTCAGCAATCTCGCACCCTCGCGATCAAGACTATTTAAGCTTAATAGGTATGGCAAGGTAAAATATGTGGAGCTGCAGCAAGCGACTAGCATATATGGTGGCTATCCTGTTCGCAAAAGAGAGCGAGAATAGAAGGCAAAGCGCGAACACATAACTAAAGAGGGAAAACCTGCGGCAAGCAATACTCCAACACCGTGTCCACTTCCCGGACTCCGCCGAGAAGAGGCCATCACGGTAACTCACACGGTTGATTCATTTTAATTAAGTTAAGGTTCAAGTTATCTACAACCGGACATTAACAAATTCCCATCTGCCCATAACCGCGGGCACGGCTTTCGAAAGTTCAAATCCCTGCAGGGGACTCCCAACTTAGCCCATCACAAGCTCTCACGGTCAAGGAAAGAATAGACCTCCTCCCGAGACGTTCCGATCAGACTCGGTATCTCGGTTCTTCAAGACACTTCGACAGGTTAAAACTAATCCAGCAACACCGCCCGAATGTGCCGACAAATCCCGATAGGAGCTGCACATATCTCGTTCTCAGGGCACAATCGGATAAGCAATCCGTACAACTAAAACCAGCCCTCGAGTTTCCCTGAGGTGGCGCTGCAAGGGGCTCTAGGTTGGACCAACACTCAGAGGAGCACTGGCCCGGGGGGGTATAAATAAGATGACCCTCGGGCTCCGAAAACCCAAGGGAAAAAGAGGCTAGGTGGCAAATGGTAAAACCAAGGTTGGGCATTGCTGGAAAAGCTTTAATCAAGGCGAACTATCAAGGGGTTCCCATTATAACCCAACCGCGTAAGGAACGCAAAATCCGGGAACATAACACCGATATGACGGAAACTAGGGCAGCAAGAGTGGAACAAAACACTAGGCGAGAGGCCGAGCCTTCCACCCTTTACCAAGTATATAGATTCACTAAGATAACAAGGCAATACAATGATATCCCAACAAGTAAAATAATGTTCCAACAAGGAACGGTCTCCAATCTTCACCTGCAACTTGCAACGCTATAAGAGGGGCTGAGCAAAGCGGTAACATAGCCAATCAACGGTTTGCTAGTACATGGTGTGTTAGAGGTTTGACATGGCAATTTGGGAGGCTTGAAAGCAAGTGGTAGGCATCGTAGCATAGGCATAGCAAAAGAGCGAGCATCTAGCAAAGCAAAGATAGTAGTGATTTTGAGGGTATGATCATCTTGCCTGCAAAGTTGTCAGAGTTGACTGGATCCTCGAAAGCAAACTCAACGGGCTCCTCGTTAGCGAACTCATCTCCCGGCTCTACCCAAACAAGACAAACAAGCAACAAGGACACAATCGACCACGTGCAAGGATCAAACAATATGATGCAAACATGGTATGCTATGCGGGATGCGATGCGGGATGCATATGCAAGACGTGACTAGGAATGCATGACCCTGGCATCAACATGGAAATCCAAGTGTGCCACTGGAAAGATGAGATGAAATCGCTTGAAAACGATATAAAGATCACCGGAATCGGAGTTACGGTTTGGAAAATGGCAAGCGATTCAAATATGACACTGGTCTGCGATTTACAGCAAGTAGCTATCTAAATGCAACGAGATGAACATGCTACGGCACTCAAACGTGGCATAAAAATACATGGCAGGGATGCATTCAAGATGCCTAACAAAAGTCTAGCAATGAGCTACGGTCAAATCATCCATTAACTGGTTCAAACAAGCATGGCAAAAATTCATATGACAAATAGATTTCAAACTTAGTGAAATTAACACTTGTCTGGAATTTCAGATCAGGTAGCACTCTTCGGAGCATCAAAACTATATGCTACAGGACCTGAACATGGCAAAGTAAAGCATGGCATGGATCTACTCAAAGAGCTTAACAAAAGTCCCTTAGTGACCTTGAGCCAAAAGGGATCAGAAAATACATTTGCTAGCATGTGAACATGGCAAAAACATAATCAGTTCTCAGACTTAGTGAAAACTGGAACATGCTGAAAATAGATATCAAGTAGGCATGTTTACGAGCTCGATGCACTCACTACAGAGCAAGTCATGATAATCTAATCATACACCCATCAAGAATACACAAAATGCAAGCTAGACATGGCAAGAACAATAGCATAGCATGCACGGATCAACTACAACATCATCGGCAAAATTGCTAACAAGTAGACAATCTGCCCAGATTCACGAAGTAGCAAAAGTAGAGCTCGATTGAATCAAGCTAGGGTGCTCCATAATTGCAAACAAATACATGGATGGATAGAAGACTACAAGATTAACAAAACATCCTTACTGATCATCCTCAAAAGAGGCACGGATCACTAGGAAATAACATGAACATATGGCCATATGAGATAAACAGGTCCAGGACTTAGTGGAAATGCTAAGTCCCTGAAATCAGCATTACCAAGTGCCTCACTTTGCAAGCTTGTGCTCGTCACCACACACATCACAAAAATACATGGGTTGCACCTCTGGAAAGATGGAAAAACCCTTAACAAAACATATGTAGAGCTCATGGGCATATCAAGCACACATCAATCATGGCAAAAATGACAAATATCTAAATGGACCAGCAGATCTGACAATTATCTCAAGTAGCCCTCTTCTAACAGCATTTCAGGAATCAAGATGAACTCAAATGAAAATGATGCATTGAGATGAAATGATGTACTCTCTGAGACGAACATTTTGATATGCTATATGCCCAAAACGGAGCTACGGATGCAAAGTTACGATGCGATGAACATGGCAAAATAATTAGGGTTTCGGGGCAAAAGTCAACCCTCGAGATTTAGATCTCAGATCTGGCACGAATTTCAATGTCCACCGGAATCACTGTTCACCGCCGGAGATGAAGCTCGCGGAGGTCGTGGCTGCGGTGATCGGCCGGAGGAAGGACGGAGAGGAGGCGGCGGCGTGGAGGAAGCCGCGGGGCGACGCGGGCCGGCGATGGCCGCGGCGACTCGGCGTGGCGGCCAAGGTCGGCGAGGTCGCCGGACCCAGGCGGCGTGCGCTCCGGCGCGGCGGCGCAGCTCGGGAGAGGCGGCGGCTGGGAGGCGAGGCTGCTCGCGGGCGCGCGGCTCGGCCGATGGGCTTGGAGGGCCCCGCCTGGGGTGCCGCGGGCCGGCGGCGGGCGAAGTGGGCGCGGTGGCGGTAGCGAATTAGGTGGTGCCATGTGGCGGCGGTGGGCAGATTCGGACACGTCCGGCGCCGGCGGACGTTGTCCGGCGCACGGAGGAAGACGAAGACTAGGGTTTGGACGGGGGAGATCCGGATTTTCGAGGAGGGCTCTATTTATAGGCATAGAGGGAGCTAGGAGAGTCCAAATGAGGTGCGGTTTTCGGCCACGCGATCGTGATCGAATGCTCTAGATGATGGAGAGGGTTTTGGTGGGTTTTGGGCCAACTTGGAGGGGTGTTGGGATGCAACACACACGAGGCCTTCTCAGTTCCTTCGGATAACCGTTGGAGCATCAAACGAAGTCCAAATGGTACGAAACTTGACAGGCGGTCTACCGGTAGTGAACCAAGGCCGCTTGGCAAGTATCGGTCCAATCCGGAAATGTTTAATCCCCACACACGAAAGAAAGTTAGAAATGACCACCTGAGGAGAACGAAGCACCAGAATGCAAAACGGACAACGGGGAAAATGCTCGAATGCATGAGATGAACACGTATGCAAATGCAATGCAAATGATGACATGATATGAGATGCATGACAACAATAACAACACACGGAGACAAAACCCGAACCCGAGAAAATAAAATAACTTAACGCCGGAAACAACAAGAGTTGGAGTACATATTGGGTAAATCATATCCGGGGTGTTACACAAACTTATGCCGAAACTTGAGTTTTTAAATGGTTGTGGGGTACATATTGGGGAAATAATCAGTACTATCTGTCTACTATCTGGTTAATCTCGGGTGTCTACTATGAGTTTCATGTTGGGTGCAAACAAACATTAAAGGAGCGATTATCTGTATTTTTTAACTAAAGCTATTATTTGCCTGCTATCATTTGTTTTGGGTCTATCCACAGTTTGCTACCATCACTCTGGATTTGTGCATGCACTCCTTACATAATGTCACTATGTTTTATTCCTATGCATGTCAGTTATTGTACACAATGGAACTGAACATGTAGATCAAAAGAGACGAGCCTTGCGTGGCAATAAAATTTCATGCAGATGTCGCTCCATGGTGGGTGCAAAGGCAGCCGCCCTCCACCCATTTTTCAGATCGTAATCAAGAGGAAGATAACTGTTCTAAGGGGGATTCAGAAGCAGAAGACCACTCCTATTTACCCCATGAGGTCTTCGCTCTAACTTGGCATGCTGATGTTGGTAATATCATGCATATGGTGCCTTGCATTGCTTACTGTATATATTAAGGATGTCATCTGCTTAGTTTAGACATGCTTTGTGTCAATGCCATATGTTTAGTTTCTTTATCGTATATGTGAATCATGCAATGCGATCTGTTTAGTTTCTTTATCATATATGTGAATCATGCAATGCCATCTTGTTTAGCCAGGCATCATATATGTGAATTTTGCAATGCCACCCTTGTTAGCCAGTCATCTTATATGTGAATTATATCATGAAATCATTTTTTAGTACGTGTTAAATTTGTCAACAATTCTAGTACATTCAATTACTCTTCCTGTGCATCAGCCATTCGGCACGGTCATGAAAAAATCTGGAGTGGAAACAAGGTCTTCAGAGTAGACAATGCTATCTGACGAAGCGCATGTCTTGTTGGTTACAGATAGCTCCTCAGAGGAGGATTCAGAGACAGATGACCAGTCCTATCCCCCCCCCCGAGGTGCATGCTCTAACTTGGCAGGGTTATGTTGCTCATATCGTGTGTATGGTATCTTGCATTGCTATGTCATTTGCTTAGTTTAGACATGCTTTGTGTGAATGCCACCTGTTTAGTGTCTAATTACCATATATGTGAATTATGCAATGCCATCTTGTTGCAAGACATTATATATGTGAATTATGCAATGCTATCTTGTTGCAAGGCATTATATATGTGAATTATGCAATGCCATGCTGTTTAGCCAAGCGTCATATATGTGAATTATATCATGTCGTCCTTTTTTGTATTTATCATTGCTTTTGTCAACAATGTTCGTATATTCAACTGATCTTCCTGTGCATCAGCCATTTGAATTGGTGATGGAGAAATCTGGAGTGAAAACAAGGTCTTCAGAGCAGACAATGCTACCTAGTGAAGCAGATATCTTGCTGGTTACAGATAGTTCTTCAGAGGAGGATTTAGAGGCAGATGACCAGTCCTATTATCCCCCTGAGGTGTATGCTCAAACTTGGCAGGGTTATATTACTCATATCATGCATATGTTGTATTGCAATGCTTAGTTTTTACATCATATACATGATATTGAATGCCATCTCCTTAGTTGACACATCATATATGTGATTGCCCTCTGCTCACTTCCTTAGTATATATATATATATATATCATATATTTGAATTATATCATGACATGATGTTTACATAGACAACATGTATCTGAATTATGGCATGCCAACCCATTTTCTAAAGACATAATATAGTTATATCATCTCATCATGTTCACACTTCACATAGTCTTCATATTTTGAATTATGCCATTCTATCTGTGAATTATATCATGCCATCATGTTTCCATCGACGGCATGTTTGTGATTTATGGCATGCCAACCACTTTAATAGACACACCGTATAGTTATATCATGTCATCCTGTTTACATAGTCATCATATTTTGAAATATGTCATTCTATCATGTTTAGTTAGCCATCATACATGTGAAATTGTGTCATGCTATCCTGTTTAATTAGCCATCATATATGTGAAATTATGTCCTGCTATTCTGTTTGGTTAGACAACATAAATGTGGATTATTTCATGCCCTATTTTCTTCCCTACTATCCATTGCACATGTCTATCTTACAATGTCTGTACATTCAATTACTTTTCTTATTTATCAGCCATTTCAATTGGAGGGGGTGATGGCAGTATCTGTGGGCGTAAAAACACGGTCTTCAGAAAAGATCGTGCTACCTGTCGATGGAGATAGAACCACGATTGTACTTGCCCAAGAACCAGCCCCACCACACATAACCCAGACTCACGCAAATTGTACCCCTACCCAGTTGGACAGAGAACCAGCTACACCCCTTCTAACCCCAACCCCAGCAGATAGTAACCCAATTCCCGTTGACACAGCACCGTCTCCACAACAAAGCACCCAAACACGAGCAGTTAGTAAGGCAAATGTAGTGCCCAAAGCACGAGGACCACCACTCCGAACCCCAAGTCAACGCTTAAAGCAAAAGAAGAATTGTTCTCAGGTCAGGTTCTGTAGCTATGGTTCATACTACTTTGCTCTTGCATCACCGTATTTACTCATACCAACTAATTTCAAATTTGAAGGATGCAACTGAAACTCCAATGGCGCAACAGGTATGTTTTAAACCTGTTTCTTTAACGTGTTTGCTGTTGTAACTTGCTCTATGTTGATTTCAGTTTCAATTGAATAAATAGTTATATTCTCATGCCACGCACCTTACAAGTGTTGTTATTGCTGTGTAGTTTCCCACACTTATATTCGGTCTAAGCTGCTTTGTCTTAAATAGATATGATTCGAACGGTATCTATCTTGATTTGCAACATAAACTAGAATGATATAGACCATACAGTGACCATACTACATAGATATATGTTTGTTTCATGTTGTTATCCTATCCACCTTACTACTAAACTGGTTTACCAAAATGAGTTTCATATACTACATTGTAAACATGTGATGTGTTTGTTTGTTTCTCTTTTAGAATGCGGATAAAATATTGGAGAAGAGTACCCCGTTATGCAATGGTACAGGAAGTAATGCAGATAAGGTTCAAGATAGTGAGACATCCCTGTTGGTCTCCAAGAAAGCTGATAAAAAACTATATTGAAGACACTGAGACAGCCCCAAAGTCCTGTCTTGATGTAGTGTTCGAGTTCCTGGCTACTACTGTCGGCACCAGCTCTTCGAACTCGCTGCCTGAATCAGTTCGGCTTCTTGAGTCTCAACTTCAAGTTGAAAGACATCGATCAGATGTTATGCGACAGGAAGCCGAAGCACTGAGGAAGTCCCTGCAGAATTCAGATGCATACTTTCTGGTGCAACAGCAAGTGCTGGAGGATTTAAGCGCCAAACAAGAGAAAGTTAATAAGCTTGCTAAGCATCTTGCCAGCATTATGGGTACCCAGGATATTGTTTCTTGAGCTCTTCTGAAGTGGTTTCAGTTATGGACTTGTTTTGCTGCGGCATTTATATGCTACTTTGTTCCCTATATTTGCACTGGTGGCGAACTTTGATGCCAAGTGGATGTAATATGTGTAATAGCCGTGATAGCCTAGCGTAAGTTTCTTGCCTATTTATTTCCTTATTGTCTTGTTTATTTGTTTTCTTGTAGTCAGTGCAGTTCTTTTTCCGCGGTTTTCTAGTGGCCGCAATAACCTATTTTTTAAAACTAGGCAACATTAACCCTGGGCTACATATTTACTGTAGTTAACATGGCCCTCCTACGGGCCATAGAAACAATGGGCCTTCTAAGGGCCGTAGAAACAATGGGCCTTATACGGTCCGTTGACACAATGGGCCTTCTACGGGCCGTATCATCAATGGGCCTTCAATGGGCCGTATGATCGGTTGGCCAAACATGGGCCAATAACGGACCACATTATGGCTGTAAATGGGTTAGAGTTGAAATTGTCCGTTCATGGGCCGACCATAACGGGCCGTCGTTAATCGGTCGTATTTGATGACGCTATGAAAACGGCCCAACGTATTAACGAGCCACAAACGTGCCGACTGTAACCACTGGCTGAATTTAGCCCATAAGCAGAAAATGACAGTAATAGGGCGAAAGTAAATGAATGCTGGAAATGAGCCCAAGAATAAATGGGCCCTGAGAAGGCCGAAAGATAAAATGGGCTGGAAACGGCCCAACGGAATAATGGGCCATTAATGGGTATAAAGTGATACACTGTTCATTACGGGCCAGTTTTACCACGGGACATTAATGGGCCGAGGGTTACTAAGGGCCTCATATGGGCTAAAAGACGTCATGGGACATACATGGGCCGGAAGTTAAAATGGGCTGGAATTATATTAGACGGCCCAGATGATGCTACTGTGCCTAATTCGGATAGGCCATAAACGTGCCCTGGGTTAGCGGGCTATAAATGGGCTATATGCGAACAGGCCGTTAACAGACTTGCCGTGGGTCGGCCTGCCACCTTTTGACCAAGTCAAACGGGTCGGCCTTTTCACAGGAATGGGCCTCTGTTGGGCCGTGCCACGTGTTGACGTATCATAGGCGCTTTGGGTCCAATGAGTGGATGGCATCTGTCCCAACGGCGAGCCGACACGTGTTCCCTCCAGCCAATGATGATTTTACACGTGCAAAATCCCCATTGGTCGGGGCTGTTAACGGGTTATCAGATCCAAAACCAGACCCGATAGCTTAACGGTGTTCCATTATGGTGGATGCCACGTGTCGGTCACCCTTGACGAAAGCACATCCCTGACGCGCGATTTATCATCATGGAAGTGGACACTTGCGTGGTGATAATTTTGGTAATGTCATGGAACACTTCTATGACAGCACATGTATGACTATCTTGATTCTGTCATAAAATTCTCATGGATGTACATGCATGACAGAAAACGTGACCTACTATGACAAACATGTATCATCACGGAAGTGTATTTTTTTGTAGTGGTTGTACAAACTTGGATGACAAAGAATAAAAGCGACAGACTGCATAATAAAGGTTGTCATCTTAATGGGAATACAACATCACGTTCTCTTGCATTAAGGGATTGAGCATACAAACAAATAAGCGCATGGAAACCTCTGCTTCCCTCTGCGAAGGGCCTATCTTTTACTTTTATGTATTTACTTTTATGCTAAGAGTCAAAGTTCTCCTTCTATTCCTTTTATTTTTCTCTTTTGTCAAGCATCATATGGTGAGGAAAGATCTGGGCACATATGTCCAGATGAATATAGATAGCATGAGTTATTATTGTTGACATCACCCTTGAGGTGAGTATGTTGGGAGGTGAAACTATAAGCCCCTATATTTCTATGTGTCCGGTTGAAACGTTTTCCTCATGGGTAAGAGGTGAGTGTTAGCAATCATAGAAGACTATATGATGGTTGAGTATGTGGACTTGCCTAAAGGCTCCAACATGTGACTCTTCTTGAAAAGATGATGAATTGTAGTTGCAAAGTTGACTGAGAACATAGTTTGTTGGGTTCTAATAGAGTTTTGCTTTATACTTTGATTGTGTGATGAACTGTTACTTATTCATAGCAAGTATATGATAAAAGTCCTATGTTTAATTTTGTTGTTGTCATAATAATCAACATGATGCTTCTACGTCCGTATTTTGTTTTTATCGACACCTCTCTCTCAAAGCATGTGGACATGTTTTTTGATTTCGGTTTTCGCTTGAGGACAAGCGAGGTCTAAGCCCTGGTTCATTAATACATCCATTTTGCATCATGTTTTCTTACTGTTAATTATAATGTTTTCATCCATAATAATGCTTTTTGGAGTAATTCTAATGCCTTTACTCTCATAATTTGCAAGGAACACACCAAGACGGAGAATTCCAGCAGCTGGAAATCTGGACCTGAAAAAGCTAATTCAGGCTACCTATTCTGCCCAACTCCAAATAAGCTGAAACTTCACGAGGATTTTTTATGGAATATTTAAGAAATACTGGAACCAGTAACCACTAGAGGGGGGCACCAGGTGGGCACAACCCACCTGGGCACGCCAGGCCCCCCAGGCACTCCCTGGTGGGTTGTGGACTCTTGGGCCTACCTCTGGTGCCCATCTTCTGGTACATAAGTCATTTCGACCTAGAAAAAATAAGGAGAAGGCTTTCGGGACGGAGCGCCACCGCCTCGAGGCGGAACTTGGGCAGGAGCACTTTTTCCCTCCGGCGGAGCGATTCCGCTGGGGGAACTTCCCTGCTGGAGGGGGAAATCATCGTCATCATCATCACCAACAACTCTCCCATCTTGGGGAGGGAAATCTTCATCAACATCTTCAACAGCACCATCTCCTCTCAAACCCTAGTTCATCTCTTGTGTTCAATTTTGTTACCGAAACTATAGATTGGTACTTGTGGGTGACTAGTAGTGTTGATTACATCTTGTAGTTGATTACCATATGGTTTATTTGGTGGAAGATTATATGTTCAGATCCATTATGCTATTTAATACCCCTATGATTTTGAGCATGATTATTATTTGTGAGTAGTTACCTTTGTTCTTGAGGTCACGGGAGAAATCATGTTGCAAGTAATCATGTGAACTTTATATGTGTTCGATATTTTGATTGTATGTATGTTGTTATTCCCTTAGTGGTGTCATGTGAACGTCGACTACATGACACTTCGCCATATTTGGGCCTAAGGGAATGCATTGTGGTGTAGAAATTAGATGGTGGGTTGCGAGAGTGACAGAAGCTTAAACCCTAGTTTATGCGCTATTTCGTAAGGGACTGATTGGATCCAAAAGTTTAATGCTATGGTTAGAATTTATTCTTAATACTTTTCTCGTAGTTGCAGATGCTTGCGGGAGGGTTAATCATAAGTAGGAGGTTTGTTCAAGTAAGAACAACACCTAAGCATCGGTCCACCCACATATCAAATTATCAAAGTAGCGAACACAAATCGAATCAACGTGATGAAAGTGACTAGATGAAATGCCCGTGTACCCTCAAGAACGCTTTGCTTATCATAAGAGACCGTTTTGGCCTGTCCTTTGCCTCAAAAGGATTGGACTACCTTGCTGCACTTTTGTTACTATTATCGTTACTTGCTCGTTATAAGTTATCTTGCTACTCCGCTACTTACAATTTCAGCACTTGCAGACAATACCTTACCAGAAACTATTTGTCATTTCCTTCTGCTCCTCGTTGGGTTAGACACTCTTACTTATTGAAAAGAGCTATAATTGATCACCTATACTCATGGGTCATCATTCATCATTCTTTATTTGGTGCTTATGTAATTCTTAAACATATGTACCTGTGAATCGAATAATGCATTGGTTGTTTGAACCTGATGGATATGAATAAAGCTATAGCCTACTTTCAAGTTTAAATTAGGTATAATTTTAAATAGCAGCAATTAAATTAGGGTGAAATTATGGTGTGCATGTCATTAAGGCGCACACGGTTAATAAAGCACAACGTGTGCGATATACATCATAATCAGACATGCTTCACGGAGAGGAAACATGTGTAAAAATGCACACAGTTTCCTTTGCAAAGTGTGTGTGATGTCAGAAACTATCACATATGGTGCTGGAAAACTAAATGTGTGTGATTGTCTACCTATCGTACACGGTTTATAATCATGAACTGTTTGTGATGTGCCAGGCATCATAAAACTCCCGTGCCTGGAATCTGCCTGGGAAACTCCCGTGCCTGGAATCTTCCTGGTTTTAGGTAAAGCCACAAAACTCTGACTGTGATGGCAATGCGACTACAAACAAGTAGCAAGGATGAAGCGTTTGGCATATTCGAGATATCAGAAACGGTTATATAGGGACAACTGTATGCATCAAGGATCCCTATCCCTGACGGTTTCTGGGTCATGTGGGAAGGACCCCCATATCGTCGTCACTCACTAGACGACGGTTCCAAATGTCGTTGCGCAAAGGGGTTAAAAACCGTTTGTATAGCACCGACGCGTACCAGTGTACATAACATACAACAAGTCATCAACACACAACGACAACGAGGATACATGTTGGATTATAGATTATTTCCAACAAAACATTCTAGTAAACTAAAGTTGTTCTCACACAACAAATAACAAAGTGATGAAATGAACTTCAGCTCAACCAATCCTCGGCGTTGGAAACACCTTCTTTGAACCATTACTGATTCTCTAGGAAGGCCCAGCTATTGTCAATCTTGAGACCAACGCAGGACTGGTCATCTAGGCTGAAGCGGCCTATATCAGGACGCATATTGTGATAGCCAGTGTAGGGAACCATAGCAATGTCCGAGGTATAGATACAATTGCTTCTCATAAATGGTAGTAACATTGTGTCAACAGCAGCTGGATCGCCTTTCACCATCATTGGATAGTTTTGTCCAAGGAAGAGCGAGTTTTCTCCAAGACTATCAATACTTAACCAGGGAGAAGGTGTTGGCGCTAGTACACCGGTATCCATCCCGAATACCCTGCAACGGATGTTGGAATAGGTCCGAAGAGTGCGACCATGGGAGACAACACCTGCTTCGTTAGTAACATCAGCAGTGCCATGTATACATACAAGAAGAGGTGATCCATCGGAATAAGTTGCCAGGCGCCACTGAGTATATAGGTCATGCTCGTCCTCTTTCTTGTGATCATCAGCATCGTCATCTCCCCCTTGGTTATAAAAATTTTCAAGTATAGGTGGTGGAATGTTCACAGGACCTTGGAAACACAAGAGGGTTAATTAGTAAAGGGAAACTAGCTAACCCGCATGCATGTGGATGAAAAAATTATAATTACGGTGGAAGACAAATGTACCGAAACCATAAGGATTCCATGCAAAAACAGTGCCACGAGTGGTGGCAGCAAACACAAGACCATCCTATTGACTTGCATCACAATACTCATCCGTGTACAAAAATTTATTTTTGAGTGATATCCATCGAGACGTGGAAGTAAGGACGGCAACAAGCTTGTCAAAGATAGCAACAACTTCATAGTTCTTATAATCCCAAGAGTGGTTCAGAACTCGACAAATTGCTATCTTTCATCGACGACAGACGCCATGATCGTATTTGAACGTACGTAGATCATCTGTGTGCTCAACCTCAGGGCAGTCTGTGATTTTTGGAAGTGGAACCCGATGACGAGTGTACACATTCACAAGTTCCCACTCGCAGTTATACCCAATATAAACAACCCAATCTCCATTTGCACCTGCCCAAGCCTTACCCTCAAGCGATGGCATCTTAACATCACACATATCATTATCAAGCGGCATCAACTTGCATAAGGTGACGCTTCTGTCGTCCCCACACCGGCGACCAGTGTCATGGCGAAGAAGATAGGGGAGATCAAACCGCTCCTGAACCCTTGGGTTCTTTGCAATGATGTTATTTGTTGAGTCGAGAATGGACTTGAATGAACCTGCCGTGCTAGACGAGGTGATGACGTCACACCAATCAATGAGTTCCTCCACCACGTCATCTTTCACATCAGGGCAAGAATAACAGGGTCATTTCCGGCCTGTTCCCTCCATGGAGAAGACGATCGAACAATGGCAAAAGGAAGGGTGAAGGCAAATGGAGGGAGGAAGAGCATGAGACAGCAGTTCCAAATCAAGAGGGAAAGGCGAAGAGGCGGTGGACGGTTGCCACGGTACAAGAAGAGGCTAGTGGGGAGCGAACGGTTGCCACAGAGGTCACACACTGACGACAATGCCGAGTGAACCGCATGACATATATAGCACACACCTTGATCTGGCTGACCATTCCTTTTGTGTTGCCTAATCACAAACAGTTCATCCGATGGAACCGTATGTTGTATATCGCACACCTTCATCTGGCTGCCTGTTTCTTTTGTTCCTCCTCATCGCAAACAGCTAATTGAACTGAACCGTATGCCCTGCATCACACACGCAACTAAAATCCGAACCGTGTTTGATGCATCCATCATTACAAATGTTTTGCACCTTTTTTGACAGGTTTTTTACACCACCGTTTGCGATTATTGCATCGCACATAGTTTCGTCGAAGGGTCTTTGATCGTAGTGTCGCGTTAGCAGCATCCTGCAGTAGTGCTTCCATCGTATAATTGCTCTACAAAAGAGTATACAGCCTTCAGCTTCATTAAGTTATCTTGGAGGTTGCGAGTTCTATCACCTGCAAACAGTTGCAATGTGTGAGCCACCAGGAGAAAATTGCCTATATATGACTCGTTAGATGAGTTATCAGCATAAGCTCACGGAATTACTTACCAAATATGGCCTGGGTCATTTGGGAGATATTTCGTTATAACCCGACCAGCTCTTTAGTAACTGGTTTCAATTGGCCTTCGGTGGTTTCTGCATGCTTGATCAGGGCAGCCTTCTCAGTTCAAAGGTGGTTTTTCTACTTTGAAATCCTCCTTGATTTTCTCCAGTTCTTCCAAAGAAGATTGCAAGCTTGATTCAGCCTTGGCTTGTAGAGTTTGTTCAGATTCAAGGTCTTTTTTAAAGCCAGTCAAATTTGATTCGGCCATGCTCAAAGCTTCCTGCAAGACAAGGAGATAATTTATTTCTAAGCCATTTTGCTAGTCTTAAGCCAGCAACAATGTATAACCTGGTACTGGTGGGCTATGATAAGAAAATTCATCTTATTATTTAAGTCCCAAGCAGATTGCGAGCAATATGCTTAGAACTTGGGAGCTAATTCCTGCCATTTTTTCTTCCTTAATGACACAAGAAGACCCGACTCAGTTCATGAAAATGTGTCGGCCCTTGGGGGCTATAGGTTATCTTTTCAAAGTTTATTTGGAAGACCCGACTCATCTCACAAAGATGAGACGGCCCTTGGGGGCTACCAGACATTTCTCTAATAGTTTTTCTACTTGAAGAACCGGCTAATCATTGGCATGATAACCCGGCCCTCGGGGGCTATACTTCAAAAGTTTCGGAATTTTACATATAAGTCTTATAAATATTTAGGATTTCCTATGTTTAAGACTTGGGGGCTACACAAGGATATATGGTAGGGAAGAAGATTGATCATACCTCATACTTTCACTTCGTCATGTTAACCATACTGGCTTCCATGTCCCAGCTTGTAGAAAGGCGGCTCGGATAACCTGCATGCAATTCATCTGCACTGACGTCATCGAAATTGGGTAGCTCAAAGTTTTGACTTTACCTTCTCAGACAAGGGTGTCTCGTCTTTTGCTGTGAGCTTGGTCAGCACATTGGAGACTTCTGGAGTCTTATAAGACTCCCCAGTGATAGCAATTTCATCGTTGTTCCTCTCATGAGAGGGAACATCTTCAGCCGCCTTGGCGGGGCTTGAAACAGGAGCAGGACTTGGCAGGTTAAGATCATCCGCCGGGTTAGCCTCGGGATCCATTGCCTTAGTAGCTGCTGGTTCATTTTGCTAGGGCGGTTCAACTTTTTCATCGTGATGGTCTTCGGGGGTTTCAGTGTGGGCCTCCGGGGTCACCAAGGTTTGGTCCTCTGACTCAGGAATCTCAGGGGTTGTTGATGAATCCCCAAGTTTTCTCTTCTTGGCTTTGGCTTTAGTCCTGCAGATAAGACATCATGTTATAATATATGCGATAATGACCAGGATAAAGTGTAATTCAGTTAAGGGAAGATTACCTCAGATTTATGATCAAAGTCGGCAACTGAGTGGAAGATGAGTCTCCTGAAGATGGCGGTGACTCCTAATAATTGGAATCAGAGGGATTAAGAGGCTAACTACACTACAAAAAAGACACATCCATGATATTTTGGGCCGAACGAATTTTTTCTGTCATGCTTATGACACTTCTATGATGATAATTGTGACAAAAGCACGTATCATCATAGATGTGGTGGGCTCCTACTTCTATGACAAGAAATCATGACAGAAAATGGGTTTTTCGTTCTAGGCGGGCTGGGGACGCACATGCATGACATTCTTTGGACCGTCCATGACGGAAAAAATTGTGGTAGAACAAGGAAAATATCGGGGAGTTCCCGGTTACAGTGGGTGATCGGGGCCGAGCGATGCACGAAGGGATTGTGTGTTTCTCTCGTACATGTACGCGCGTGTGTGCGAGGCGTTGGGCTCTAACTGAACCAGAGCGAGGTGTTCTGTCAGGGTACAAAAAATAGGGGGGTGTGTTTCCCCCTGACTTGTACACGGACAAGCAAACCACAAGCCCAAGATCAACATCCAAGACAAGACCAAGCATAAGAGATCAGTTCTTTGAAGAATTAGAGTGCAGATCAAGAAGACCAAGTCAAGCCAGAGAAGCAAGATATCACTAAGGGAAAGACCTCCCTTTCCCGGCAGGCGAGCCTGGCAAGGACGAGGTTGCCACGAAGAAGAGCTTCCAGACCGCCCGACAGGCCTGCCGGGCACAGCAGAGGCGAACTACCCCGCCAAGGCTTCACCGCTCCACCTCACAGCGACGCAGGTCGCCAATCGGTGCGGTGTCAAGCCCCCAAGTGACTAAGTGGTTGTTTCCTGTCACATGGCAGCCACTTCCTACAAGAATCATCTCCAAATGACATCCGTCCAGAAAACGTGTCAAGCAGGCAGGCGCGAAGCTGGCAAGACAGTCCGGCAAGGCTTGTCGGCCACATGGCAATGTGACACTAAGCGGCGCATTTAATGCGCTTTGTCCCACCTGCAGAGTTAGGTATGATAGCACTGTTTTCTATCTAATCAACACATAATGACGGATTTGCCACTGTGGTGACCCCTTGGTCTATAAAAGGAGGCCCATAGCAACCATAGAAGGGATTCGGACCTTTGTACACCCATACACGCGTATCTGCTCTCGCCCCGAGGCAACCCTGCCGAACAAGAGTGTCGCATTTCCCTCCATAGTCCACCATCAATCCACCAAAACAGGAGTAGGGTTTCACGCCTCGCGGCAGCCCGAACCTGGGTGAAATTTCCCGTGCGATCGTTGTCGTGTTGTGCTACGCTTCTCTGCTCTTTTTGCAACATGCTCGTCCCCCTGTCGAATCACAAGGGGCTCATGGCCCCATAGGTGGCCGTGGTTTTCCCACGACATCTTTGGCGCGCCAGGTAGGGGGGTCACTTCTGTGAACCCGAGAGCATAAGCAACATGTCATCTTTGTCACATGCTTCATCAGCAATGTCATCACTCAAGATGCTCAAGAGAAAGTAGGGAATGGTGAAGATGGAGGGGGAGAACAACATTGCTCCCTCGCCGATTCTGTCCGATCTCCGTCATTTCCCACCGCCGCGGTCACAGCGGCAGCAGAAACCAGTGATAAGGGCGACAATACCACCACGAACGGGTCAGGCGGCATGGACGCCCTGCGAGCCCTGTTCGGGAAAGGGAGCGATTTGTAAAGGTACAGGTTTTCCCCCTCTATCACTCCCGCCTGTCAACAACCGAGCTACCCTGGGTCTGGCTTCATTGACATTGATGAGCCCGCGCGACACTCGGTCCAGCATTGGTCGTACTTAGGGAAATCCTGAGTGGAGCACCGGTGCGAGTCCATTGATTGAAGCCCCGGGAAGTATGCTCGGGCAAGGCCATCCGCGCCAGTGTGACTTTTGTGCCAGACACCGTCAGTTTGTTCAAAAGGTGTGGAGAGGAGGAGTGGGAAACCAGCAGTGCCTAACATCACGTCCTGCCACACACAAGATACATACGACTCTTACCGGCCCCTGCCGGGAGCCAGAGAGCAACAAGCGAGACAGCTATCCTTCCCGAAGCTTGCGGGCGTGACAAGCGACTGCAGCTAAAAAAATTGGAAGGGATCGCAGATAAAGAGCTAAGTTCATACTATCCTTACCCTACTAAAGATCTTGGATTTGTATTCATTTAAAACCTTTGAGTGCTGGAGTGTTCACATGAAGAGATCTTTCATAGGATGGTACCTTTGCTAGATTCTTGTCTCCACCCTCATTCCGTCCAAAGCCTGCTCACGGAATGAGTGGCCGCGTCAGAATCTACTAAGGAAAAACCTGCCGTGACGCATCCACACCAAGATGGATGTTAAGGGCCAGACCCTTACGACAATCACTGCAATATGATACCAGCATGCAACCAGAACGTGCATAGAAATTAATCATACGGACACCAATTGGTGAAACTCAAAGGGGATAAACACACAAATCAGATTAAGGAACAGCAGCAGTTCCACATAAGCGTTAGCAGCATAATGTCTTAACACGGGACATGCATCGTTGTTATGTTACAGGACAGCACAGTAGCAGGAATCATTCAAGGTCGGGTCTGATGACCTCGAGAAGCAGCGGGGACACCAAGAACCTTGTCGGCGAGAGGGGTGGCCTTCTCCTCGGCAGCAGAAACGTCTGCGCCCGGAGACGGCTTCTTGAAGCCATAGGCGAGGTCGAGATCTGGGTGACGGCAGGCAATGTTGCTCAGGACCATGAAGAGTGTGTTGCGGGCGAGCTTCCTGGATTCCCTCGCGAAGCGACCGGCCCTTCCTTCTTCTTGCACCTCTGATAACCCACAAGTATAGGGGATCGCAACAATTTTCGAGGCTAGAGTATTCAACCCAAATTTATTGATTCGACAGAAGGGGAGCCAAAGAATATTCTCAAGTATTAGCAGCTGAGTTGTCAATCAACCACACCTGGAAACTTAATATCTGCAGCAAAGTGTTTAGTAGCAAAGTAATATGATAGCAGTGGTAACAGTAGCAAAGGTAATGATAGTAAAAGTAATGTTTTTGGTATTTTGTAGTGATTGTAACAGTAGCAACGAAAAAGTAAATAAGCGAAGAACAATATATGGAAAGCTCGTAGGTAATGGATCAGTGATGGAGAATTATGTCAGATGCAGTTCATCATGTAACAGTCATAACCTAGGGTGACACAGAACTAGCTCCAATTCATCAATGTAATGTAGGCATGTATTCTGAATATAGTCATACGTGCTTATGGAAAAGAACTTGCATGACATCTTTTGTCCTACCCTCCCATGGCAGCGGGGTCCTAGCAGAAACTAAGGGATATTAAGGCCTCCTTTTAATAGAGTACCGGACCAAAGCATTAACACATAGTGAATACATGAACTCCTCAAACTACGGTCATCACCGGTAAGTATCCCGATTATTGTCACTTCAGGGTTAACGGATCATAACACATACTAGGTGACTATAGACTTGCAAGATAGGATCAAGAACTCTCATATATTGATGAAAACATAACAGGTTCAGATCTGAAATCATGGCACTCGGGCCCTAGTGACAAGCATTAAGCATAGCAAACTCATAGCAACATCAATCTCAGAACATAGTGGATACTAGGGATCAAACCCTAACAAAACTAACTCGATTACATGATAAATCTCATCCAACCCATCACCATCCAGCAAGCCTACGATGGAATTACTCACGCACGGTGGTGAGCATCATGAAATTGGTGATGGAGGATGGTTGATGATGATGATGGGGACGGATTCCCCTCTCCGGAGCCCCGAACGGACTCCAGATCAGCCCTTCCGAGAGGTTTTAGGGCTTGGCCGCGGCTCCGTATCGTAAAACGCGATGAATCCTTCTCCTTTATTTTTTTCTCCCCAAAACCAAATATATAGAGTTGGAGTTGAGGTCGGAGGAGCTCCAGGGGGCCCACGAGGTAGGGGGCGCGCCCCCCACCCTTGTGGCTAGGGTGTGGGCCCCCTGGTCTTCATCTTTTGTAGGGATTTTTTATTATTTCTAAAAAGATGTTCTGTGAAGTTTTAGGTCATTCCGAGAACTTTTGTTTCTGCACATAAATAACACCATGGTAATTCTGCTGAAAACAGCGTCAGTCTGGGTTAGTTCCATTCAAATCATGCAAGTTAGAGTCCAAAACAAGGGCAAAAGTGTTTGGAAAAGTAGATATGACGGAGACGTATCAACTCCCCCAAGCTTAAACCTTTGCTTGTCCTCAAGCAATTCAGTTGATAAACTGAAAGTGATAAAGAAAACTTTTACAAACTCTGTTTGCTCTTGTTGTTGTAAATATGTAAAGCCAGCATTCACGTTTTCAGCAAAGATTATGAACTAACCATATTCACAATAACGCATAGGTCTCATGTTTACTCATAGCTATGGCATAATCAGGTAGCGAGCAATAATAATAAATCTCGGATGAGAACACTTTCTCAAAACAATCATAATATGATATAACAAGATGGTATCTCACTAGCCCTTTCTGAGACCGCAAAACATAAATGCAGAGCACCTTTAAAGATCAAGGACTGACTAGACATTGTAATTCATGGTAAAAGAGTCCAGTCAAGTCATACTCAATGTAAACTAACAGTAATGAATGCAAATGACAGTAGTGCTCTCCAACTGGTGCTTTTTAGTAAGAGGATGATGACTCAACATGAAAGTAAATAGATAGGCCCTTCGCAGATGGAAGCAGGGATTTGTAGAGGTGCCAGAGCTCGGTTTTGAAATAGAGGTGAATAATATTTTGAGCGGTATACTTTCATTGTCGACATAACAACCAAGAGATGGTGATATCTTCCATGCTACACACATTATAGGCGGTTCCCAAACATAATGGTAAAGTTCATACTCCCCCTCCACCAACAAGCATCAATCCATGGCTTGCTCGAAACAATGAGTGACTCCAACTAACAAGAGTCCCAGGGGGAGTTTTGTTTGCAATTATTTTGATTTAGTTTGCATAAAGCATGGGAGTGGGCATCCCGGTGACCAGCCATTTTCTCATGAGTGAGGAGCGGAGTCCACTCCTCTTGAGAATAACCCGCCTAACATGGAAGATACGGACAACCCTAGTTGATACATGAGCTATTCGAGTATACAAAACAAGATAATTATTTGAAGGTTTAGAGTTTGGCACATACAAATTTACTTGGAACGACAGGTAGATACCGTATATAGGTAGGTATGGTGGACTCATATGGAATAACTTTGGGGTTTATAGAGTTGGATGCACAAGCAGTATTCCCGCTTAGTACAGGTGAGGGCTAGCAAAAGACTGGGAAGCGACCAGCTGGAGAGCGACAACAGTCATGAACATGCATTAAAATTAATCAACACCGAATGCAAGCATGAGTAGGATATAATCCACCATGAACATAAATATCGTGAAGGCTATGTTGATTTTGTTTCAACTACATGCATGAACATGTGCCAAGTCAAGTCACTTAAATCATTCAGAGGAGGATACCACCCTATCATACCACATCACAACCATTTTAATAGCATGTTGGCACGCAAGGTAAACCATTATAAGCTCCTAGCTAATCAAGAATGGCACAAGAAACTATGATCTCTAGTTGTCATTGCAAGCATGTTTATTCATAATAGGCCGAATCAGGAACGATGGACTAATCATATTTACAAAAACAAGAGAGGTCAAGTTCATACCAGCTTTTCTCATCTCAGTCAGTCCATCATATATCGTCATAATTGCATTTCACTTGCACGACCAAACGATGTGAATAATAATAATAATAATAGTGTGCGTGCATTGGCCTAAGCTGGAATCTGCAAGCATTCAATAAACAGGAGAAGACAAGGCAATATGGGCTCTTTTGTCAGATCAACAATTATGCATATAAGAGCCACTTCAACAATTTAATCATGGTCTTCTCCTATCAACCCCCAAAGAAAAGAAAAGAAATAAAACTATTTACACGGGAAAGCTCCCAACAAGCAAAAGAAGAACAGGAAATCTTTTTGGGTTTTCTTTTTAATTACTACTACAAGCATGGAAATTAAAACTAGCTAAAAGCTACAACTAATTTTTTTGGTTTTTCTTAAGGTTTATTAAACACACAAGTAGAAAGCATAAAAAGGAAATAAACTAGCATGGGTGATACAATGAAAAAGTATGAGCACCGACATCTAGCAATGAGTGTGTGAACATAAATGTAATGTCGGTGAGAAATACGTACTCCCCCAAGCTTAGGCTTTTGGCCTGAGTTGGTCTATGGCCACGGCTGGCCTGGCGGATATCCATAATAATAGTTGGGGTTGTACTGCGAAGAAGAAGACTCTGATTGCCACTGGTTGGCAATCATCTCTGGATACCACTGGTAATTAGAATGTCGTGGAGGATCAACTTGTGGTTCCGACTTTGGCTCTGCAGTCGATGCAGGGTTCCGGTAGGCGTGAATATCCTCCGGCGAGACAAGGTACTGGCCTGCAGATAAATCAAATAAGAAAGGAGCAAACAAGGTAATAGTCTCCGGATGATGTTTATCAAAAAACAATTTGTATTTAAGCTCCCCTTACCTATTCTTTATAATGAAATAATGTGCTACCATACTCTTATAATCTAAATAAACAGTAGGTAGCAATTTTTCTTCTTTTTCATAGTGCCTAATAGGTATGTTATAATATGCAGCAAGGCATGAAGCATAGATACCACCGAAGATGGGGCCCTTAGTACGGTTCAGACTCAACCGTTTAGCAATAATACCGCCCATACTCACAGAGTTATCACAGAATAAACCGTGGAATAAAATAATAATATCAGGAACACTAAGGTTTCCACAGTTTCCGGACCAATTAAGAAACGACTAGCAAATATTGCAAAGTAGCGTAAAACAGGAAAATGTATGCTAGTGATTCGTGCATCAGAAACCTTCCTCGTTTCCCCTATAGTGATGGTATCAATAAACCCATCCACATCATCCCGATATGGTTCCTCTATTCTGCCCTCGAAAGCAATCAAACAAACCCGAAAAAAATCATAAAGTGACATCTTCTTAACCACATCATATAAATGAAACTCTACTGAAGGAGGTGATTCCCTAGGATAATAGTAGAAGTTTTGCACAAAAGTATTGGTGAGTAAGAGATACTGTTTCCGTTGGTCGCGGAGGAAGTCGGTGAGGCCTGCATTCTTAGCCAATTCATAAAAATCCTCATAAATCCCGGTTGCTCTCAAGAATTCATAGGAGGGCCATTCACACGGCCTAACCTCCGCGGTGCGAGGCAAATTATATTTGGACTTCATTGCTTCTTCATTTTGCTTTTCCTTCGAGCTTCGGCTCGATGAGCCCCTCAAAAATCTCTTCATTATTCTCTGAAAAAAAATTAGTAACTTCAAAATAAAAGTAAGCCAAACTCAGTAATATTGATAGCAACTACTCCTACTAGTACCTAGAGCTTATATCATGCATCAAAACTACTTGGAACCATATAAATTTGACATGCAAGCTCAAGAACATGGTCACCTAGGCAGCACAAATTTGCAATGAATAAAGCACTAGAACAAAAACTAATTGGACCAATGGAGGAGTCACATACCAAGGAACAATCTCCCCAAGCAGTTTTGTGAGAGGTGCTTTGAGCAAGGAGATCGAAAATGGCGGCAAAATGAGCTTGGACTCGGGTTTGAGCTGGATATTCGTGTTTGTGGGAGGAAGGAGTGTGTGGGTGCTAGGATAAGTGGAGGAGGGCCACCATGGGCCCACGAGGCAGGGTGCGCGCCCAGGGGGTAGGGCGCACCCCTGACCCTCGTGGCGAGGTGCCAGCTCCTCCTGCTGTGTTCTTAGTGCCAAATATTCTCAAATATTCCAGAAAAATCATATTTAAATTTCAGGGCATTTGGAGAACTTTTATTTTCGGGGTATTTTTATATTGCACGGATAATTCAGATAACAGACAGAAAATACTATTTTTATTTTATTTAATATAAATAACAGAAAGTAAAAGTGGGATACAGAAGGTTGTGCCTTCTAGTTTCATCCATCTCATGCTCATCAAAAGGAATCCACTAACAAGGTTGATCAAGTCTTGTTAACGAACTCATTCCGAATAACATGGAACTGGAGAAATGTCGAATAACACTATGTTACCTCAACGGGGATATGCACATCCCCAACAATAAGAATATCATATGTCTTCTTAACAGTAGGAAGAGGAAATTCAAAACCTCCAAAAATAATCGATGGAATTTTTCCAATAGAATTGATAATGTGGACTTGAGGTTGTTTCCTCGGAAAGTGTACCGTATGCTCATTACCATTAACATGAAAAGTTACATTGCCTTTAGTGCAATCAATAACAGCCCCTACAGTATTCAAAAAGGGTCTTCCAAGAATAATAGACATACTATCGTCCTCGGGAATATCAAGGATAACAAAGTCCGTTAAAATAGTAACGTTTGCAACTACAACAGGCACACCCTCACAAATACCGACAGGTATAGTACTTGATTTATCAGCCATTTGCAAAGATATTTCAGTAGGTGTCAACTTATTCAAATCAAGTCTACAATATAAAGAGAGAGGCATAACACTAACACCGGCTCCAAGATCACATAAAGTAGTTTTAACATAGTTTCTTTTAATGGAGCATGGTATAGTGGGTACTCCTGGATCTCCAAGTTTCTTTGGTATTTCACCTTTAAAAGTATAATTAGCAAGCATGGTGGAAATTTCAGCTTCCGGTATCTTTCTCTTATTTGTAACAATTTCTTTCATATACTTAGCATAAGCATTCATTTTAAGCATATCAGTTAACCGCATACGCAAAAAGATAGGTCTAATCATTTCAGCAAAGCGCTAAAAATCCTCATCATCTTTTTTCTTGGATGGTTTGGGAGGAAAAGGCATGGGTTTCTGAACCCATGGTTCTCTTTCTTTACCATGTTTCCTAGCAACAACGTCTTTCTTATCATAATGTTGATTCTTTGATTGTGCGTTATCAAGATCAACAGCAGGTTCAATTTCTACATCATTATCATTACTAGGTTGAGCATCATCATGAACATTATCATTAGCATTATCACTAGTTTCAGGTTCATTACCAGATTGTGTTTCTATTGGAAATATTCCCTAGAGGCAATAATAAAAGGATTATTATTATATTTCCTTGTTCATGATAATTGTCTTTTATTCATGCTATAATTGTGTTATCCGGAAATCATAATACATGTGTGAATACATAGACACCAACATGTCCCTAGTAAGCCGCTAGTTGACTAGCTCGTTGATCAACAGATAGTCATCGTTTCCTGACTATGGACATTGGATGTCATTGATAACGAGATCACATGTGATGGACAAGACTCAATCCTAAACATAGCACAAGATCGTATAGTTCGTTTGCTAGAGTTTTTCCAATGTCAAATATCTTTTCATTAGACCATGAGATCGTGTAACTCCCGGATACCGTAGGAATCCTTTGGGTGTACCAAACGTCACAACGTAACTGGGTGACTATAAAGGTATACTACGGGTATCTCCGAAAGTATCTGTTGGGTTGACACGGATCAAGACTGGGATTTGTCACTCCGTATGACGGAGAGGTATCTCTAGGCCCACTTGGTAATGCATCATCATAATGAGCTCAAAGTGACCAAGTGTCTGGTCACGGGATCATGCATTACGTTACGAGTAAAGTGACTTGCCGGTAATGAGATTGAACGAGGTATTGGGATACCGACGATCGAATCTCGGGCAAGTAAAATACCGATTGACAAAGGGAATTGTATACGGGGTTGCTTGAATCCTCGACATCGTGGTTCATCCGATGAGATCATCGAGGAGCATGTGGGAGCCAACATGGGTATCCAAATCCCACTGTTGGTTATTGACCAGAGAGCCATCTCGGTCATGTCTACATGTCTCCCGAACCCGTAGGGTCTACACACTTAAGGTTCGGTGACGCTAGGGTTGTAGAGATATGAATATGCAGTAACCCGAAAGTTGTTCGGAGTCCCGGATGAGATCCTGGACGTCACGAGGAGTTCCTGAATGGTCCGAAGGTGAAGAATTATATATAGGAAGTGCAGTTTCGGCCATCGGGAGATTTTCAGGGGTCACCGGTATTGTACCGGGACCACCGGATGGGTCCCGGGGGTCCACCGGGTGGGACCACCCATCCTGGAGGGCCCCATGGGCTGAAGTGGGGAGGGGAACCAGCCCATAGTGGGCTGGTGCGCCCCCCTTGGCCCACCCCCTGTGCATAGGGTTGGAAACCCTAGGGTGGGGGGCGCCCCACTTGCCTTGGGGGCCACTCCACCCTTGGCCGCCGCCCCCCTAGGAGATCCCATCTCCTAGGGCCGGCGCCCCCCTTGGGGAGCCTATATAAATGGGGGAGGGAGGGGCAGCCGCACCCTTGACTCTTGGCGCCTCCCTCTCCCCTGCTACACCTCTCCCTCTCACAGAAGAACGGCGAAGCCCTGCTGCGGTGACTGCTGCATCCACCACCACGCCGTCGTGCTGCTGGATCTTCATCAACCTCTCCTTCCCCCTTGCTGGATCAAGAAGGAGGAGATTTCACACTGACCGTATGTGTGTTGAACACGGAGGTGCCGTCCGTTCGGCGCTTGGATCTCCGGTGATTTGGATCACGTCGAGTACGACTTCCTCATCCCTGTTCTTTGAACGCTTCCGCGCATGATCTACAAAGGTATGTAGATGCAATCCGATCACTCGTTGCTAGATGAACTCATAGATGGATCTTGGTGAAACCGTAGGAAATTTTTTTGTTTTCTGCAACGTTCCCCAACAGTGGCATCATGAGCTAGGTCTATGTGTAGTTCCTTTTGCAAGAGTAGAACACAATTTGTTGTGGGCGTATATGTTGTCAACTTTCTTGCCGCTACTAGTATTATTTTGCTTCAGTGGTATTGTGGGATGAAGCGGCCCGGACCAACCTTACACGTACGCTTACGTGAGACCGGTTCCACCGACTGACATGCACTAGTTGCATAAGGTGGCTGGCGGGTGTCTGTCTCTCCCACTTTAGTTGGAGCGGATTCGATGAAAAGGGTCCTTATGAAGGGTAAATAGAAGTTGACAAATCACGTTGTGGCTTTCACGTAGGTAAGAAAACGTTCTTTCTAGAACCCTATTGTAGCCACGTAAAACTTGCAACAACAATTAGAGGACGTCTAACTTGTTTTTGCAGCAAGTGTTTTGTGATGTGATATGGCCAAAGTTGTGATAAATGATGAATGATATATATGTGATGTATGAGATGTTCATGCTATTGTAATTGGAATCATGACTTGCATGTCGATGAGTATGACAACCGGCAGGAGCCATAGGAGTTGTCTTTATTTTTTGTATGACCTGCGTGTCATTGAGAAACGCCATGTAAATTACTTTACTTTATTGCTAAACGTGTTAGCCATAGTAGTAGAAGTAATAGTTGGCGAGAAACTTCATGGAGACACGATGATGGAGATCATGGTGTCATGCCGGTGACAAGATGATCATGGAGCCCCAAGATGGAGATCAAAGGAGCTATGTGATATTGGCCATATCATGTCACTATTATTATTTGATTGCATGTGATGTTTATCATGTTTTTGCATCTTGTTTACTTAGAACGACGGTAGTAAATAAGATGATCCCTCATAATAATTTCAAGAAAGTGTTCCCCCTAATTGTGCGCCGTTGCGACAGTTCGTTGTTTCGAAGCACCACGTGATGATCGGGTGTGATAGATTCCAACGTTCACATACAACGGGTGTAAGACAGATTTACACATGCAAACACTTAGGTTGACTTGACGAGCCTAGCATGTACAGACATGGCCTCGGAACACAGAAGACCGAAAGGTCGAGCATGAGTCGTATAGAAGATACGATCAACATGAAGATGTTCACCGATGTTGACTAGTCCGTCTCACATGATGATCGGACACGGCCTAGTTATCTCGGATCATGTTATACTTAGATGACTGGAGGGATGTCTATCTGAGTGGGAGTTCATTAAATAGATGAACTTAATTATTATGAACTTAGTCTAAAATATTTACAATATGTCTTGTAGATCAAATGGCCAACGTTGTCCTCAACTTCAACGCGTTCCTAGAGAAAACCAAGCTGAAAGATGATGGCAGCAATTATACGGACTGGGTCCGGAACTTGAGGATCATCCTGATAGCTGCAAAGAAAGATTATGTCCTAGAAGCACCGCTAGGTGACGCACCTGTTCTCCCTGTGGAACAAGACATTATGAACGCTTGGCAGACACGTGCTGATGATTACTCCCTCGTTCAGTGCGGCATGCTTTATAGCTTAGAACCGGGGCTCCAAAAGTGTTTTGAGAGACACGGAGCATATGAGATGTTCGAAGAGCTGAAAATGGTTTTTCAAGCTCATGCCCGGGTCGAGAGATATGAAGTCTCCGACAAGTTCTTCAGCTGTAAGATGGAGGAAAATAGTTCTGTCAGTGAGCACATACTCACTATGTCAGGGTTACATAACCGCTTGACTCAGCTGGGAGTTAATCTCCCGGATGACGCGGTCGTTGACAGAATCCTTCAGTCGCTTCCACCGAGCTACAAGAGATTTGTGATGAACTTCAATATGCAGGGGATGGAAAAGACCATTCCTGAAGTATTTGCAATGCTGAAATCAGCAGAGGTAGAAGTCAAAAAGGAACATCAAGTGTTGATGGTGAATAAAACCACTAAGTTCAAGAAAGGCAAAGGTAAGAAGAACTTCAAGAAGGACGGCAAGGGAGTTGCCGCGCCCGGCAAGCAAGCTGCCGGGAAGAAGCCAAAGAATGGACCCAAGCCCGAGACTGAGTGCTCTTATTGCAAGGAAAGTGGTCACTGGAAGCGGAACTGCCCCAAATACTTAGCGGACAAGAAGGCCGGCAAAACGAAAGGTATATGTGATATACATGTAATTGATGTGTACCTTACCAGTACTCGTAGTAGCTCCTGGGTATTTGATACCGGTGCAGTTGCTCACATTTGTAACTCAAAGCAGGAGCTGCGGAATAAGCGGAGACTGGCAAAGGACGAGGTGACGATGCGCGTCGGGAATGGTTCCAAGGTCGATGTGATCGCCGTCGGCACGCTACCTCTACATTTACCTACGGGATTAGTTTTGAACCTCAATAATTGTTATTTAGTGCCAAGTTTGAGCATGAACATTGTATCAGGATCTCGTTTAATACGAGATGGCTACTCATTTAAATCCGAGAATAATGGTTGTTCTATTTATATGAGAGATATGTTTTACGGTCATGCTCCGATGGTGAATGGTTTATTCTTAATGAATCTCGAGCGTAATGCTACACATATTCATAGTGTGAGTACCAAAAGATGTAAGGTTGATAATGATAGTCCCACATACTTGTGGCACTGCCGCCTTGGTCACATAGGTGTCAAACGCATGAAGAAGCTCCATGCAGATGGACTTTTAGATTCTCTTGATTACGAATCATTTGACACGTGCGAACCATGCCTCATGGGTAAAATGACCAAGACTCCGTTCTCAGGAACAATGGAGCGAGCAACCAACTTATTGGAAATCATACATACTGATGTGTGCGGTCCAATGAGTGTTGAGGCTCGCGGTGGTTATCGTTATGTTCTCACCCTCACTGATGACTTGAGCAGATATGGGTATGTCTACTTAATGAAACACAAGTCTGAGACCTTCGAAAGGTTCAAGGAATTTCAGAGTGAGGTTGAGAATCAACGTGACAGGAAAATCAAGTTCTTGCGATCAGATCGTGGAGGAGAATACTTGAGTCACGAATTTGGCACACACTTAAGAAAAAGTGGAATAGTTTCACAACTCACGCCGCCTGGAACACCTCAGCGTAATGGTGTGTTCGAACATCGTAATCGCACTCTATTAGATATGGTGAGATCTATGATGTCTCTTGCCGATTTACCACTATCTTTTTGGGGCTATGCTTTAGAGACTGCCGCATTCACTTTAAATAGGGCTCCGTCGAAATCCATTGAGACGACACCGTATGAATTATGGTTTGGGAAGAAACCTAAGCTGTCGTTTCTAAAAGTTTGGGGAAGCTTATGTCAAGAAACTTCAACCTGAAAAGCTCGAACCCAAGTTGGAAAAATTCATCTTCATAGGATACCCTAAAGAAACTATTGGGTATACCTTCTACCTCAGATCCGAAGGCAAGATCTTTGTTGCCAAGAATGGATCCTTTCTAGAGAAAGAGTTTCTCTCAAAAGAAGTAAGTGGGAGGAAAGTAGAACTTGATGAAGTATTACCTCTTGAACCGGAAAGTGGCGCGACTCAAGAAAATGTTCCTGAGGTGCCTGCACCGACTAGAGAGGAAGTTAATGATGATGATGATGATGATGATGAAACTTCATATCAAGTTGCTACTGAACTTCGTAGGTCCATAAGGACACGTTCCGCACCAGAGTGGTACGGCAACCCTGTCTTGGAAATCATGTTGTTAGACAACAGTGAACCTTCGAACTATGAAGAAGCGATGGCAGGCCCGGATTCCGACAAATGGCTGGAAGCCATGAAATCCGAGATAGGATCCATGTATGAAAACGAATTATGGACTTTGACTGACTTGCCCGATGATCGGCGAGCCATAGAAAATAAATGGATCTTTAAGAAGAAGACAGACACGGATGGTAATGTGACCATCTATAAAGCTCGGCTTGTCACTAAAGGTTATCGACAAGTTCAAGGGGTTGACTACGATGAGACTTTCTCACCGGTAGCGAAGCTGAAGTCCGTCCGAATCATGTTAGCAATTGCCGCATTCTATGATTATGAGATATGGAAAATGGACGTCAAAACGCCATTCCTTAATGGTTTCCTTAAGGAAGAATTGTATATGATGCAGCCGGAAGGTTTTGTCGATCCTAAGAATGCTGACAAGGTGTGCAAGCTCCAACGCTCGATTTATGGGCTGGTGCAAGCATCTCGGAGTTGGAACATTCGCTTTGATGAGATGATCAAAGCGTTTGGGTTTATGCAGACTTACGGAGAAGCCTACGTTTACAAGAAAGTGAGTGGGAGCTCTGTAGCATTTCTCATATTATATGTAGATGACATACTTTTGATGGGAAATGATATAGAGCTTTTGGACAGCATTACGGCCTACTTGAATAAGAGTTTTTCAATGAAGGACCTTGGAGAAGCTGCTTATATATTAGGCATCAAGATCTATAGAGATAGATCAAGACACCTCATAGGTCTTTCACAAAGCACATACCTTGATAAGATATTGAAGAAGTTCAATATGGATCAGTCTAAGAAGGGGTTCTTGCCTGTGTTGCAAGGTGTGAAATTGAGCTCAGCTCAATGTCCGACCATGGAAGAAGATATAGAAGAGATGAGTGTCATCCCCTATGCCTCAGCCATAGGTTCTATTATGTATGCCATGCTGTGTACCAGAACTGATGTAAACCTTGCCGTAAGTTTGGTAGGTAGGTACCAAAGTAATCCCGGCAAGGAACACTGGACAGCGGTCAAGAATATCCTGAAGTACCTGAAAAGGACTAAGGAAATGTTTCTCGTTTATGGAGGTGACGAAGAGCTCGTCGTAAAGGGTTACGTCGACGCTAGCTTCGACACAGATCTGGATGACTCTAAGTCACAAACCGGATACGTGTATATTTTAAATGGTGGGGCAGTAAGCTGGTGCAGTTGCAAGCAGAGCATCGTGGCGGGATCTACATGTGAAGCGGAGTACATGACAGCCTCGTAGGTAGCGCATGAAGCAATTTGGGTGAAGGAGTTCATCACCGACCTAGGAGTCATACCCAATGCGTCGGGGCCGATCAAACTCTTTTGTGACAACACTGGAGCTATTGCACTTGACAAGGAGCCCAGGTTTCACAAGAAGACCAGGCACATCAAGCGTCGCTTCAACTCCATTCGTGAAAATGTTCAAGATGGAGACATAGATATTTGTAAAGTACATACGGACCTGAATGTAGTAGATCCGTTGACTAAACCTCTCCCTAGAGCAAAACATGATCAACACCAGAATTCCATGGGTGTTCGATTCATCACAATGTAACTAGATTATTGACTCTAGTGCAAGTGGGAGACTGTGGGAAATATGCCCTAGAGGCAATAATAAAAGGATTATTATTATATTTCCTTGTTCATGATAATTGTATTTTATTCATGCTATAATTGTGTTGTCCGGAAATCGTAATACATGTGTGAATACATAGACACCAACATGTCCCTAGTAAGCCTCTAGTTGACTAGCTCGTTGATCAACAGATAGTCATGGTTTCCTGACTATGGACATTGGATGTCATTGATAACAAGATCACATCATTAGGAGAATGATGTGATGGACAAGACCCAATCCTAAACATAGCACAAGATCGTATAGTTCGTTTGCTAGAGTTTTTCCAATGTCAAGTATCTTTTCCTTAGACCATGAGATTGTGTAACTCCCGGATACTGTAGGAATGCTTTGGGTGTACCAAACGTCACAACGTAACTGGGTGACTATAAAGGTATACTACGGGTATCTCCGAAAGTATCTGTTGGGTTGACACGGATCAATACTGGGATTTGTCACTCCGTATGATAGAGAGGTATCTCTGGGGCCCACTCGGTAATGCATCATCATAATGAGCTCAACGTGACCAAGTGTCTGGTCACGGGATCATGCATTACGGTACGAGTAAAGTGACTTGCCGGTAACGAGATTGAACGAGGTATTGGGATACCGACACGATCGAATCTCGGGCAAGTAACATACCGATTGACAAAGGGAATTGTATACGGGGTTGCTTGAATCCTCGACATCGTGTTCATCCGATGAGATCATCGAGGAGCATGTGGGAGCCAACATGGGTATCCAGATCCCGCTGTTGGTTATTGACCGGAGAGCATCTCGGTCATGTCTACATGTCTCCCGAACCCGTAGGGTCTACACACTTAAGGTTCGGGTGACGCTAGGGTTGTAGAGATATGAATATGCAGTAACCCGAAAGTTGTTCGGAGTCCCGGATGAGATCCCAGACGTCACGAGGAGTTCCTGAATGGTCCGGAGGTGAAGAATTATATATAGGAAGTGCAGTTTCGGCCATCGGGAGATTTTCAGGGGTCACCGGTATTGTATCGGGACCACCGGATGGGTCCCGGGGGTCCACCGGGTGGGACCACCCATCCCGGAGGGCCCCATGAGCTGAAGTGGGGAGGGGAACCAGCCCATAGTGGGCTGGTGCGCCCCCCTTGGCCCACCCCCTGTGCATAGGGTTGGAAACCCTAGGGTGGGGGGCGCCCCACTTGCCTTGGGGGCCACTCCACCCTTGGCCGCCGCCCCCCTAGGAGATCCCATCTCCTAGGGCCGGCGCCCCCCTTGGGGAGCCTATATAAATGGGGGAGGGAGGGGCAGCCGCACCCTTGACTCTTGGCGCCTCCCTCTCCCCTGCTACACCTCTCCCTCTCGCAGAAGAATGGCGAAGCCCTGCTGCGGTGACTGCTGCATCCACCACCACGCCGTCGTGCTGCTGGATCTTCATCAACCTCTCCTTCCCCCTTGCTGGATCAAGAAGGAGGAGACGTCACGCTGACCGTACGTGTGTTGAACACGGAGGTGCCATCCGTTCGGCGCTAGGATCTCCGGTGATTTGGATCACATCGAGTACGACTTCCTCATCCCCGTTCTTTGAACGCTTCCGCGCATGATCTACAAAGGTATGTAGATGCAATCCGACCACTCGTTGCTAGATGAACTCATAGATGGATCTTGGTGAAACCGTAGGATTTTTTTTGTTTTCTGCAACGTTCCCCAACAGTTTCAGCATCAGAAATAGAAATATCATTTGGATTCTCAGGTGTTTCAGCAATAGGTTCACTAGAAGCATGCAAAGTCCTATCATTTTTCTTTTTCTTCCTTTTAGAAGGACTAGGTGCATCTATATTATTTCTCTGAGAATCTTGCTCAATTCTCTTAGGGTGGCCTTCAGGATACAGAGGTTCCTGAGTCATTCTACCAGTCCTAGTAGCCACTCTAACAGCATAATCATTATTCTTACTATTCAATTCATTGAGAAAATCATTTTGAGCTTTAACTACTTGTTCTACTTGAGTGGTAACCATAGAAGCATGCTTACTAATGAGTTTAAGTTCACCTTTAACTCTAGACATATAATCACCCAAGTATTCAAGCGTATCGGAATTATATTTCAATTGTCTACCAAAATAAGCATTAAAGTTTTCTTGTTTAACAATGAAATTGTCAAACTCATCTAAGCATTGTCTAGCAGACTTATAACGAGGGATATCACCTTCATCAAATCTATAGAGATAATTTACCTTTACTACCTATGTCGGGTTATCAAGACCACGAGTTTCTTCAATAGGTAATGGATTAAGCTCATATGTTTCTTCAACAGGCGGTAAATTAAGACCATGTATTTCTTCAATAGGAGGTAAATTCTTAACATATTTAGCTTTAATACCTCTTTCTTTCATAGATTTCTTTGCCTCTTGCATATCTTCAGGACTGAGAAATAAAACACCTCTCTTCTTCGGAGTTGGTTTAGGAATAGGCTCAGGAGGTGTCCAATTATTTTCATTTTTCAACATATTATTCAATAGAATTTCAGCTTCATCCGGTGTTGTTTCCCTGAAAACAGAACCAGAACAACTATCCAGGTAATCTCTGGAAGCATCGATTAGTCCATTATAAGAGATATCAAGTATTTCATTTTTCTTAAGAGGGTGATCAGGCAAAGCATTAAGTAATTGGAGAAGCCTCCCCCAAGCTTGTGGGAGACTCTCTTCTTCAATTTGCACAAAACTATATATATCCCTCAAAGTAGCTTGTTTCTTATGAGTAGGGAAATATTTAGCAGAGAAGTACTAACTCATATCATGGGGACTACGCACAAAACCAGGATCAAGAGAATTAAACCATATCTTAGCATCACCCTTTAATGAGAACGGAAATATTTTAAGGATATAAAAGTAGCGAGTTCTCTCATCATTAGTGAACAGGGTGGCTATATCATTTAATTTAGTAAGATGTGCCACAACAGTTTTAGATTCATAGCCATGAAAAGGATCAGATTCAACCAAAGTAATTATATCAGGATCAACAGAGAACTCATAATCCTTATCAGTAACACAGATAGCTGAAGTAGCAAAAGCGGGGTCAGGTTTCATTCTAGCATTAAGGGATTGCTGCTTCCATTTAGCTAATAGTTTCTTAAGATCACTTGTATCATTACAAGCAAGAATAGCTCTACCAGATTCTTCATCCAGAACATAACCCTCACGAACAACAGGCAATTCATAAGTATTAGGGGGAGAGTCTTCATCATCACTATCTTCAATATAATCAGTTTCAATAATTTCATTTTCTCTGACCCTAGCGAGTTGTTCATCAAGAAATTCACCAAGTGGCACAGTAGTATCAAGTGTAGAAGTAGTTTCATCATAAGTATCATGCATAGCAGAAGTGGCATCATCAATAACATGCGACATATCAGAATGAATAGCAGAAGCAGGTTTAGGTGTCGCAAGCTTACCCAAAACAGAAGGTGAATCAAGTGCAGAGCTGGATGGCAGTTCCTTACCTCCCCTTGTAGTTGAGGGATAAATCTTAGTTTTTGGATCTCTCAAGTTCTTCATAATGATAAGAAGATATAAATCCCAAGTGACTCAAAGAATAGAGCTATGCTCCCCGGCAACGGCGCCAGAAAATAGTCTTGATAACCCACAAGTATAGGGGATCGCAACAGTTTTCGAGGGTAGAGTATTCAACCCAAATTTATTGATTCGACACAAGGGGAGCCAAAGAATATTCTCAACTATTACCAGCTGAGTTGTCAATTCAACCACACCTGGAAACTTAATATCTGCAGCAAAGTATTTAGTAGCAAAGTAATATGATAGCAGTGGTAATGGTAGCAAAGGTAATGATAGTAAAAGTAATGTTTTTGGTATTTTGTAGTGATTGTAACAGTAGCAACGGAAAAGTAAATAAGCGAAGAACAATATATGGAAAGCTCATAGGCAATGGATCAGTGATGGAGAATTATGCCGGATGCGGTTCATCATGTAACAGTCATAACCTAGGGTGACACAGAACTAGCTCCAATTCATCAATGTAATGTAGGCATGTATTCTGAATATAGTCTTACGTGCTTATGGAAAAGAACTTGCATGACATCTTTTGTCCTACCCTCCCGTGGCAGCGAGGTCCTAGCGGAAACTAAGGGATATTAAGGCCTCCTTTTAATAGAGTACCAGACCAAAGCATTAACACATAGTGAATACATGAACTCCTCAAACTACGGTCATCACCGGTAAGTATCCCAATTATTGTCACTTCGGGGTTAACGGATCATAACACATAATAGGTGACTATAGACTTGCAAGATAGGATCAAGAACTCTCATATGTTGATGAAAACATAATAGGTTCAGATCTGAAATCATGGCACTCGGGCCCTTGTGACAAGCATTAAAGTCATAGCAACATCAATCTCATAACATAGTGGATACTAGGGATCAAACCCTAACAAAACTAACTCGATTACATGATAAATCTCATCCAACCCATCACCGTCCAGCAAGCCTATGATGGAATTACTCACGCACGGCGGTGAGCATCATGAAATTGGTGATGGAGGATGGTTGATGATGACGATGGCGACGGATTCCCTCTCTGGAGCCCCGAACGGACTCCAGATCAGCCCTCCCGAGAGGTTTTAGGGCTTGGCAGCGGCTCCGTATCGTAAAACGCGATGAATCCTTCTCCTTTATTTTTTTCTCCCCGAAACCAAATATAAAGAGTTGGAGTTGAGGTCGGAGGAGCTCCAGGGGGCCCACGAGGTAGGGGGCGCGCCCTAGGGGGCAGGCGTGCCCCCCACCCTCGTGGCTAGGGTGTGGGCCCCCTGGTCTTCATTTTTTGTAGGGATTTTTTATTATTTCCAAAAAGATGTTCCGTGAAGTTTTAGGTCATTCCGAGAACTTTTGTTTCTGCACATAAATAACACCATGGTAATTCTGCTGAAAACAACGTCAGTCCGGGTTAGTTCCATTCAAATCATGCAAGTTAGAGTCCAAAACATGGGAAAAAGTGTTTGGAAAAGTAGATACGACGGAGACATATCAACCTCCAGCTTCTCGATCAGCTCGTTGAATAAGACCCCTAGCTTAGCGTTGGGGGCCTCCTGCTTGCTGGCCGAATAGACTGGCCCTTCCATGCCCATTGGTGCGGTTAGGGCAGTAAGGCGTTGGGCGACGTCGATCAAGCTCTTGGTCCAAGTATCGACCTGCCCGGAGTTGTTCGCCAGCTTTTCCTCTGCATCCTTTTGGAGGCACCTTGCAATGTCCAGATCCTTTGACAACTGCTTCTCACGGGCCTCGATGGATTCTATCGAGCTCTCCAGAGTGCCAACCCTGGCCTTCATGTCTTCAATGGTGTCGTTGGCGTCTGCAAGGTCTTGGCTCTTGGAGGAGAGCTGCGACTGCACATATTTCAGGAGAACCTCTGCCTTCCATGCCTCTTCGTTCAGGGTCTCGACTTCTTTGACGCTCCCGGCAAGCTCTCCCATCGGTTTAGCCACTTGCTGGTCAAGATCCACCCTGACAGTGGAAGCAAAAGCAAGGTCATCGGCAAGCTTCTTCAGCTGAGTGGCGGAGTCGGCTGCTAGGGTATCTAGGGCGGCCTTGTGCTTGTCCTCCAGCTCTTTGGTGCGTTGCTGAACAAGGACCTCTAGGACATCGTCCTTGGCGTGGAGACTGGCTTCGAGTTTCTCCTCTCGGAGAAGCGATGTTTTGCTCCCTGGCATCCAAGAGTGTCTTGCGGTCCGCCAGGCGTGCCACACGAGCAATGACATCTTCCCTTGTCATCAAGATTGTCTTCTGCTGCCTCAAGAGGACCTGAAACTACTAGCCATGCTAGTCATGCAGCTCAATCCCCTTGTCCTTCAATCTCTGGTCCACCATATTGGCGGACTTGCGCTCTTCCTTGAGCTCTTGCCATTTCTGGTGGTGCCGACCCACATCTCTTTGATGCCTGCCGCCGTGCTTAAAGGATTTTCAAAAAAAGTTCACAAACTTCAAAAAAGATCATCGATTTTTTTAGAAGTTCACCAATTTTGAAAAAAAGTTCACCGATTTTCAAAAAACTTCATAGAATTTGAAAAAAAGATCATTGCTTTTGAAAAAACGTTCATTTATTTTGAAAAAACTTCATGAATTTGAAAAAATGGTACATTGATTTTGAAAAAAGTTCACAAATTTGAAATAAAAGTTCATCGATTTAGACAAAAATTTCAAAAAATCTGAGAAAAAAGTTCATGGAATTCGGAACAAGTTTGTCGATTTGAAGGAAAAGTCCATGAATTAGTTCGTCAATTTTGAAAACAAATCACGAATGTGAAAAGGTTAAAGAAAAAGGAAAAAAAGAAAATCCGTGATCTAAAAAGGAATAATACGAAGAAAAGAAGTGAGGAGTCACAAGTCGTTAGTTGTCGTACTGGTTACTGGTGTCCTCTCTTAACCGAGAGGTCATGTGTTCGAACCTGCCCTAGGGCACCATTTCCCCTTGTTTTAAGGGGGAACCAAAGTAAATGGGCCAGCCCAGCGAGGAGCGGCTGCGTGCGCCCGATTGCAAAAACAGTAAAGCAGGTGCTTAAGGCGTTGTTTACTCATTTAGTATACGCCTGCGAAGAGCGCAATAGGATTTGCCCCGTGCACTGCTGCCTAGCAAGGGGCCTTTTTAAATTTTATTTTCTGTTGTTTCTTCTTTTTCTATGTTTTCTTTTACTTTTTGTTGCTCTTTTGGGAACATATATTATGACATGCATGACTTCCCCCCCCCCCAACATATGAACCTTTTTCAAATGCATTAGCAATTCTTTTCATTTGTAGGAACATTTAAAAAAATAAAACAATTCTTTTCAAATATACTAACTGTCATGGAATTGTCACGGCAGATGTCCTAGTGAAAGGACTTAGTCGTGGAGCCATCACAACTAGGAAGCTTAAAGGGGTTAATTGGGAAAAGGACACGAGAGGTTTATATTGGTTCGGCCCCTTGCGGTGAAGGTAAATCCTAGTCCAGTTGATGTGGTATTGCTAGGTTTCGATGAACAAGGAGCAAAATACGCTAGCTTGGCTCTCGATCTGTTGTTTCTTGCCCTAAGCCGCCGCCGGGTCGTCCCCTTATATACACGGGTTGACGCCCTGCGGCCTACAGAGTCCCGGCCGGCTTATAAACAGTGTCCGGCTCGGTGACTAGTTATTCTTGCCTTATTACACAAGTTACATACATATGGCGATTTATCTCTACAGGCCATAAATCATCCTTTGGGCCTTGGGCCTTTAGCTAACCCGCCATCCCCAGGAGTCGTTGCGGGCTTCATGAATCATCATAAGTATAACCCGGCCCCTCCTGGGCGGGTCATACTAATAACTATATCCCCAACATTAGGCCCCAGATTGATTTGAACCGGTTCATGTCAATCTTCAACACCTTAGGGAAAACTTCTGCTCTCCGTCGAACGGAAATTTGTAACCCGCCGCGACGTCATCTCTTGGACTTGTAATGATCCGCCATGACGTCATTTGTCATTAATTCATATTTTATCCAATATATCTCAATGGATCCTTATCTTTAATAACCACCCCAAGAATCAAGGCGTCCTGACAAGCTGGATACCCATAATTTTCGGTCTCCTCGTCTTTTGCGCCCTCTTATCAGTCTTCTCCTTATAAATAGGCACAATTGTCCTTTCATCATTCTCTCCCTTTCCATAGTCTTCTTCCTCTTGCGACCCTACTGCTGCTCGAGCTCCACTGCCGCCGCAGCGCACTTCGTCTTCCTTGACCCCGGCCGCTGCATCAACCTGAGCTTGTTCAGAGAAATGGCGGCGACCCTCCGCAATAGATCTGCATCCGTAAGTCTCCGTTTATCTGCCCCTTAGATCCACATTAGGGTTCACGAGTTCTTCGCTGTTCATCATGGGTTCTTCGTGGTTTCTCCACTGCACCCTTTTTTGATCTAAAAGTAGTATAAAACTTATGCGGTAGTTGTTTTGCATTCATTTCAGATGCTAGCAGATCCTTCTTTCTTGTACAAAAGCCTCCTTAGAACTAATGAACTCCTCTGTGCTGGTTTTTTAGGTCTAGATTTATTTTCCTTTTTTGAACAATCTTGATCCAAAATAATAGCAGCACCCAGTGAAACTTGTTTATCTCAGTACTTAGCCAATTTTTGTCATTGGCCTCCTTTGAGTATCTTAGGTCATGGCGGCTTATCATGCCGGCTCACTTTTCCTTCATATACCATTAGCCCTTATTTAAGCTTCCATTACGCATCCGTATTGTAAACATTAACCTTTGATTCCACCATTTAATTTAAACCGGTAATTGCTTCCTTTTTAGCTCGTCTTCTCACCATGCCGCCAAAGACGACAACAATTTGCAATTGGGTCCCTTCCACAGTCACCGATGCTACTCTAAAGGATTTCGTTACCATCGTATTTTTACCAGAGAAGAACGTTATGTCTTACCTCCCTCCTGACCCGGTCGAAGAAAGACCTCAGCCCAAGGACGGCGAAGTCATTGTTTTTACTGATCATATGAACCGGGGTTTTTCACCACCTGGCTCAAAATTCTTTAGAGATGTTCTGCAATTCTTCAAGGTTCATCCACAAGACCTTGGACCCAATTCCATATCAAACATCTGCAATTTTCAAGTTCTCTGTGAGGTTTATCTTCAAGAAGAACCCACTGTTGAACTCTTCAGAGAGTATTTCTATCTGAACCGCCAGAACGAATGCACCAATGGCCCTAGCCTGGAACTTGGCCGAATTTCGATTCAGCGCTAACAGGGTGATGTTTCTTCCATAGTAGTCTTACCAAGCCATCCCAAGGATTGGAACCAAACTTGGTTTTATTGCAAAGACACGTCTCCAGCTAGTGAAAAACCAATGTCGGGTTATCGCGTGGAGCGTCTTGACTCTAAGTTTGTGCTTCCTGACAAGCTGACTGTCGCTGAACGTAGGAAGCTCATCCCAACCATCAAAAGGATTCAAGCCTTGCTGGGAAACGGCTTAACTGGAGTTGATTTGATCCTTTGTTGGATCGCATGGTGGGTTATCCCTCTGAGCCGCCACTCTGCCTTGATGTATAACTATGCCGGAGGACCAGATGACCCTCTGCGGCATAGTTTGGTACAACTGACTGAAGAAGACATCGTTGCAATGTCAACCACCCTAGTGAACGGAAAATACGAGGACTGCAACAAAGTTGGATTAAACCCTTTCTGCGAACTTAACCCGGCACCAGAGGTAAATCCCCTTGACACCCTTTTTCCTTCAATATTTAAGTATTTGTATGACTTTAATCTGTTATCTTCCTACAGGCCAAGTCTGACCTTTGGAAAGCCAAATATGATCATGAAGCTGCCAAGAAGACCAGAGCTGCCGCCATAGCCGCCAAGAAGACAAACCGAAAATCCAAGAAGAAAAGAACTGCTTCTGATATGTTCAAGCTGGACGATGTTTCTGAGTCGGAGGTAGCCCTTGACTCTCTTGGCTTGTTTTTTAACAATCTTATTGACACTGACTATTGCCAGGATGACACGAGGGCCAGCTAGGTAGTAGAAGAAGAGGTAACTATCTCCTCCGACTCAGCCCCTTTGCTAAGACAGAAACTTCGACTGGTAACCCGGAAAGTAAGGTTTTCACACCCTTTGGCTTATTTGGATCCTCATTTTCTTTTGAAAAAGCAGCAACACGAGAGCCGCCGTCAGGCCCGGACCAGTGACGACAATGAACTGCTCTCCGGCTTACCGAAGACTCCTCGAAAACGCCAGAATGAGGTTTCTTTCACCTTTGCCTCTTGCTTTCATCAATGAATCTTTTTCCTTGCTCTCTTAGCTGTGATTTTACTATTGCAGGAGGTTTCTCGTTTGTCCGGCGATTCTTCTCAAACTCAATTTCCGGCTTTCCAGACCGCCCCTGGGTAAAGAAAATTATCTTTCTTATGCATCTTTAAATCTGCCTCATTATACTAACTCATGAAATCCTTTTAGTGGTCAAGAAAAGTCCAAGAAAGCCAAGGTGACTAAGCCGACGGAACACCCGAAAGATCCTACACCTGAGCCGGTAATACCAACTTCTGCTCCTGAACAATCTGAAGCACCAGAAGACCCTGTTTTCAACATTCAACCCGACTTTCCTGAGTCGTCAGCTGATGAAACCATTCTCAATCCATCCACCATCGGGCCGTCCAGATCAGCTAACCCGCCGGCGCCTTCTGACAACGATGTCCTAATCACTCGTAGCAGATTCGTTGAGCCGGGAAATCCAACTGTACTGGCTAGGCACTCTACCAAACAAGAGGCTCTGGAGAGGTAGAAAGTGCGGCTTGACATCTCTCACTATGCTCACATGAACGTTAGTGATGTGCTATCTGGATACCTCAGTCATGTGCATTCCAGCCGTGACTCTGAAATTGAGATGGTCAAGCAGCTGCAACTGAAATATGAGGTATGTTCACCGGCTTTCACTAGTTTACATATGCTCTGCCAGCCCCCAAGTCTCCGGATTATGATGAACCTGAATGATCTGTAGACTTGTGATATAGGTTGATGGTCTGCCTTAGATTTTTCCTAAGTCCAATAGATTAGCATAAATTTCATCTATAGTCCCCAAGGGCCAGCTTAATTTATCATGAATGAGCCGGTACTTGGTCATAACTGTCTTGAATCAGTCCAAACAAATAGTGTCATCCGGCTCAAGATGAAAAAATTTCCTTAATACTATGCATTAGCCCCAAGTGCCAAGTGTTGTTACTTGTAAAACACTTGGGACTTTGATCATAGAAGAACCATTTTGCGTTGAAAAAATTGCTTTGGCAGACATTAGCCCCCAAGTGCCAAGCGTTGTTACTTGTAAAACACTTGGGACTTTAATCATTATGACCTTTATAGAAATAAATTTTTGACACACCTGTGCATGTCTGTAGACCGCCATAACTGAATTGGGTTCTCAATTGACTGATGCCAAGACCCGGCTGGTGGATCAAGAGACTGAGGTAAAGAATACTAAGCACAAACTCCAGTTGAGCCTCTCTGAAGCTAAAAAACTGAAGACCAACTTTAATGTGGAGAAGAAATCCTGGGCCGATGAGAAAACCTTGCTGATACAGCGTGCCGAGACAGCCGAGGCGGCTCTCAAGGAGGTTACCACGGAGCTCACCGGTTTAAAAAACCGTGTGTCTCAGATGGTCTCCGCAATCTTTGGTGAGTCATTTGTATTATTTACTTAAACTCTATTTTTGCCAGAAATATAAGTCGCCTGCTTAACCTTTTCAAAATACTCATAGGTCCATGGAGCAGCAATCTGAGTCAAAACAGCGTGACAAAACTCAAGGTAGTTTACACCCTGGTGGAACAGCTGTATACTGGGGCTCAATGGGCGCTTGCTACTATCTCCCCAGCTAACCAAGGACCAAACCTCTTGAGTGATGTTTTGAAGAAATTATCTATCTTACCCGCCAGATTCCAAGAGGTCAAGCAGTCTTGTGCAAGAGTCGGAGCCCTAACTGCTCTAAGCTGTTCCAAAGCCTGGGTGCCGGAACTAGACCCGACTGACATAGCCAAGGGGTATCCCCCTTTGAAGGAAGACGGGACTTTGTTTGATCAAGATGACTTTGTTGCTTGTGTGAGGGGAGTTCGTACTCATGCTACCATCCTTGGCGAGGAGACCAACATTGATAAGTAGCAGCCAGGTTTTGATGTTGATAATAAGAAGATGGCGACTCCCTCATATAAAGTGACAGATCTTATCCCGCCGGTTCGCCAACATACCTTTGCCCCAGAAATTGACCCGGCTAGTCTAATTGACGATGAAGCTGAGTTCGTTGCTCTGTATGGCTTTGATTGGTCCAAACCCAGCTTCCAACCAGTGGAGGGAGGTGAACCGGCGAGGGAGGAGTCATAACCATCTGAATAATCCGGCCAAGACTTAATGAACCGGCCTTAGCTTGACATCTGCTTAGGAGAGAAAACAATTTTAACCTTTTGGGCTCTCAATGCCTTGTAATAGGCTAGCTTGAAACTGCATGTTTTGCCTATGCCGTCATGCATGTTATGTTGTGTATGACTGTTTTACCCATCATGCCAATATATGCATTATATCCTTTATCACATCTGCAGTGTTTAAACCTGTTCCTGTATGTAAAAGATGAAAAATCGTCCTCGCGGTTTATCGCTGGACGGGTCAAAACACCCAATACATAACTATGAAACTACCATAGTGGAATAGTCAGGACCAGATGTAAAGATAAATGAGGGAGTCCTGGATTAGGGGGTGTTCGGATAGCCGAACTATACCTTCAGCCGGACTCCTGGACTATGAAGATACAAGATTGAAGACTCCGCCCCGTGTCCGGAAGGGACTTTCCTTGGCGTGGAAGGCAAGCTTGGCGATACGGATGTTCAGATCTCCTACCATTGTAACCGACTCTATGTAACCCTAACCCTCTCCGATGTCTATATAAACCGGGGGGTTTAGTCCGTAGGACAACATACACATCAACAATCATACCATAGGCTAGCTTCTAAGGTTTAGCCTCTCTGATCTCGTGGTAGATCTACTCTTGTACTACCCATATCATCAATATTAATCAAGCAGGACGTAGGGTTTTACCTCCATCGAGAGGGCCCGAACCTGGGTAAAACTTCGTGTCCCTTGCCTGTTGTTACCATCCGGCCTAGACGCACAGTTTGGGACCCCCTACCCGAGATCCGCCGGTTTTGACACCGACATTGGTGCTTTCATTGAGAGTTCCTCTGTGCCTTCGCTGTCAGTCCCGATGGCTCCTATGATCATCAATAGCGATGCAGTCCAGTGTGAGGCCTTCCTCCCCGGGCAGATCTTCGTCTTCGGCGGCTTCGCACTGCGGGCCAATTCACTTGGCCATCTAGAGCAGATCGAAAGCTACGCCCCTGGCCGTCAGGTCGGATTTGGAAGTTTAAACTACACGGCTGACATCCGCGGGGACTTGATCTTCGACGGATTCGAACCACTGCCGAACGCGCCGCACTGTCTCGACAAGCATGATCTAGCTCTGCCGCCGAACAGTGCCCTGGAGGCCGCACCCACATCAGCTCTGACCCTTAGTTCGGAGCCAACCGCACCGATCGAGAATGGGCGGTTGGACGCTACCTCGGGGGATGTGATCCCAACGGCGGTTGAGCCGAACACTAGCCCCGTACTCTGCGAGACTCGTGACTCCACGGAGCCGGATTCTTCACCGGACTCCGAACCCTCCGCGCCTCTGCCTATCGAATCTGATTGGGCGCCGATCATGGAGTTCATGGCCGCGGACGTCTTTCAGCACTCGCCTTTCGGCGATATCCTAAAGTCACTGAAGTCTCTCTCTTTATCAGGAGAGCCCTGGCCGGACCACGGTCAGCAAGGTTGGGGTACGGATGATGAAGAAATTCAAAACCCACCCACCACCCACTTTGTAGCCACTGTCGACGACTTAACCGACATGCTCGACTTCGACTCCGAAGACATCGACGGTATGATCGCCGATGAAGGAGATGATGAAGAACCAGCGCCTACTAGGCCCTGGAAAGCCACCTCGTCATATGACATATACATGGTGGACACCCCAAAAGAGGGAGAGGGCGATGGAACAGCGGAGGATGACCCCTCCAAGAAACAGCCCAAGCGCCGGCGTCAGCGGCACCGCTCAAAATCCCGCCAACACAAAAACGGTGATTCCAGCACGGGAGATAATAATACTCCGGAGAGTGCCGAAGAAAACCCCCTCCAGCAAGGTTTAGCACAGGAGGATTGAGGGAGTCCTGGATTAGGGGGTGTCCGGATGGCCGGACTATACCTTCAGCCGGACTCCAGGACTATGAAGATACAAGATTGAAGACTTCGTCCCGTGTCCGGAAGGGACTTTCCTTGGCGTGGAAGGCAAGCTTGGCGATACAGATATTCGGACCTCCTACCATTGTAACCGACTCTATGTAACCCTAACCCTATCCGGTGTCTATATAAACCGGAAGGTTTTAGTCTGTAGGACAACATACACATCAACAATCATACCATAGGCTAGCTTCTAGGGTTTAGCCTCTCTGATCTCGTGGTAGATCAACTCTTGTAATACCCATACCATCAATATTAATCAAGCAGGACATAGGGTTTTACCTCCATCGAGAGGGCCCGAACCTGGGTAAAACTTCGTGTCCCCTGCCTCCTATTACCATCCGGCCTAGATGCACAGTTCGGGACCCCCTACCCGAGATCCGCCGGTTTTGACACCGACATTGGTGCTTTCATTGAGAGTTCCTCTGTGCCGTCGCCGTCAAGCCCGATGGCTCCTACGATCTTCAATAGCGATGCTGTCCAGGGTGAGACCTTCCTCCCCAGACAGATCTTCATCTTCGGCGACTTCGCACTGCGGGCCAATTCACTTGGCCATCTGGAGCAGATCGGAAGCTACGCCCCTGGCTGTCAGGTCAGATTCGGAAGTTTTAACTACATGGCTGACATCCGCGGGGACTTGATCTTCGACGGATTTGAGCCACTGCCGAGCGCGCCGCACTGTCCCGACGAGCATGATCTAGCTCTGCCGCCGAACAGTGCCCTGGAGGCCGCACCCGCATCGGCTCCGGTCCCTAATTCGGAGCCAACTGCGCCGATTGAGGATGGGCAGTTGGACGCCACCTCGGGGGCTGCAATCCCAACGGAGATTGAGCCGAACACCAGCCCCGCACTCCGCGAGACTCATGACTCCAAGGAGCCGGACTCCTTTCCGGACTCCGAACCCTCCGTGCCCCGGCCTATCGAATCCGACTGGGCGCCGATCATGGAGTTCACTGTCGTGGACATCTTTCAGCACTCGCCTTTCGGCGATATTCTGAAGTCACTAAAGTCTCTCTCTTTATCAGGAGAGCCCTGGCCGGACTGCGGCCAGCGAGGTTGGGATTCGGACGATGAAGAAATTCAAAGCCCACCCAACACCCACTTTGTAGCCACTGTCGACGACTTAACCGACATGCTCGACTTCGACTACGAAGACATCGACGGTATGGACACCGATGAAGGAGATAATGAAGAACCAACGCCTACTAGGCCCTGGAAAGCCACCTCGTCGTATGACATATACATGGTGGACACCCCAAATGAGGGAGATGGCGATGGAACAGCGGAGGATGACCCCTCCAAGAAACAGCCTAAGCGCCGACGTCAGCGGTGCCGCTCAAAATCCCGCCAAAACAAACATGGTGATTCCAGCACGGGAGAAAATAACACTCCGGAAAACGCCGAAGAAAACCCCCTCCAGCAAGATTTAACACAGGAGGATGGAGAAACCAGCCCTCATGAGAGAGCGGCAGACAAAGAGGTCGAGGACGATAATTATATGCCTCCCTCCGAAGACGAGGCAAGCCTCGACGACGACGAATTCGTCGTACCAGAGGATCCCGTCGAGCAAGAGCATTTTCAACGCAGGCTTATGGCCACGACAAGAAGCCTCAAGAAAAAACAGCAACAGCTCAGAGCTGATCAAGATTTGCTAGTTGACAGATGGACTGAAGTCCTTGCGGCCGAAGAGCATAAACTCGAACGCCCCTCCAAGAGCTACCCAAAGCGCAGGTTGCTACCCCAATTAGAGGAGGAAGCACTCGATGCGGCCGACCGACCACCTCGTGGCCGCGACAGAGAGGCCTCTCGGCCCTCCACTCAAGCCGCACCCCGTACCAAGGCACGGGACTATGCGCCGGACTTACGAGATATGTTGGAGGACAAGGCTAAACAAACAAGATCGATCTACGGATCGCGTGGGCGCCCAACGGCTCGAGACGGCATCCGTCACGCCGGCCACAAATTCGGCAGGGCTGAACACAGTAGACAAGGCTCACTGGAGCTACGTCATGATATAGCCCAGTACAGAGGCGCCGCACACCCACTCTGCTTCACAGACGAAATAATGGATCATCAAATCCCCGAGGGTTTCAAACCCATGAACATCAAATCATATGATGGCACAACAGATCCTGCGGTATGGATTGAGGATTATCTCCTTCGGCGACGATTTCCATGCCATCAAATACCTCCCACTCAAGCTTAAAGGACCAGCTCAGCATTGGCTTAATAGCTTGCCAACTGGATCAATCAGTTGTTGGGAGGACCTAGAAGCCGCATTCCTCGACAATTTCCAGGGCACTTATGTGCGACCCCCAGACGCCGATGACCTAAGACACGTAATTAAGCAGCCAGATGAATCGGCCAGGCAATTCTGGACATGGTTCTTAACAAAGAAAAATCAAATAGTCGACTGTCCGAACGCTGAGGCCCTAGCAGCCTTCAAGCACAATATCCGCGATGAGTGGCTAGCCCGGCACCTTGGACAGGAAAAGCCGAAATCTATGGCAGCACTCACGACACTCATGACCCACTTTTGCGTGGGAGAAGACAGCTGGCTTGCTCGTAGCAACAATATAACCAAAAACCCTGGTAATTCGGACACTAGGGACAGTGGTGGCAGGTCGCGTCGAACCAAGCAGAAGCGCCGCATTAACGGCGACAATGCTGAGGATACGGCAGTTAATGCCGGATTCAGAGGCTCTAAATCCGGTGAGCGGAAGAAGCCATTCAAAAGGAATCCTAGGGGCCCGTCCAGTTTGGACCGAATACTCGACCGCTTATGCCAGATACATGGCACCGCCGAAAAGCCGGCCAATCACACCAACAGGGATTGTTGGGTGTTCAAGCAGGCAGGCAAGCTAAACGCCGAAAACGAAGACAAGGGGCTGCATAGCGATGATGACGAGGAGCCTCAGCCGCCGAACAACAGGGGACAGAAGGGTTTTCCCCCACAAGTGCGGACGGTGAACATGATATACGCAACCCACATCCCCAAGAGGGAGCGGAAGCGTGCGTTAAGGGACGTATACGCGATAGAGCCAGTCGCCCCAAAGTTCAACCCATGGTCCTCCTGCCCGATCACCTTTGATCGAAGGGACCACCCCACTAGCACCCGTCACGGCGGCTTCGCCGCATTGGTCCTAGACCCAATTATTGACGGATTTCATCTCACTAGAGTCCTTATGGACGGCGGCAGTAGCCTGAACCTGCTTTACCAGGATACAGTGCGGAAAATGGGCATAGATCCCTCGAGGATTAAGCCCACCAAAACGACCTTTAAAGGCGTAATACCAGGTGTAGAGGCCAACTGTACAGGCTCAGTCACACTTGAAGCGGTCTTCAGATCTCCGGCTGATTTCCGAAGCGAGGAGTTAATCTTCGACATAGTCCCGTTTCGCAGTGGTTATCACGCACTGCTCGGGCGAACCGCATTCGCTAAGTTCAATGCGGTACCGCATTATGCATACCTTAAGCTCAAGATGCCAGGCCCTGGAGGAGTAATTATGGTCAATGGAAACACCAAACGCTCCCTCCGAACAGAGGAGCACACGGCGGCCCTTGCGGTGGAAGTTGAAAGCAGCCTCTTTAGGCAGTTCTCCAGTCCGGCCACTAAACGACCGAGCACCGTCAAACGCGCCCGGAGTAACCTACAACAAGACCGCCTTGCACGATCTGAGCAGGCGTAGCAATGCGGCCCCAACCCCAACCCTCGCAAAAAGGCGATGCTAGTACTTCGCGTACATAACTACGCTCTAGAGATACCATGGGCACAGGGGGAGGGGCACCACCACGGCACGCCCGAAACACAGCTTAAACCGCACCAGGGGCTGCCGATTTTTTAAATTTTCTCTTACTTTCAGGACTCCACTCTTTGGAAGGCCTGTTCGGCAGTTCAGTTGCCGCACAAACGATGCAAGAACCAGGGAAGCAGCCAAGCCACGCCGCATTACGGAACTCCCAGGTGGTCTCTATCACGAGCAGTATACCTGTTTCGCACATTATTCCGCAGCTTGCCCCTAGAGCAGACATGTTACATAGTCCAACCTTTTGCTTATCGCATTATTTGTATCGTTCTGCTTTGATCGCATCCCTTTTTTAATAAAAAATGCATAGCTTTCGTCTATTTTTGCATTACCTTTTTTTATATGTTCCTTAATGACAAGTTGCACCCGTACACTTTGGTACGGCCAAAATACGCCAGGGGCTTCCGTACCCCTCAACATGGTGTGAGAAGTCCGAACACTTTAACAAGTACGGCACCCCGAACTTATAGCATTATATGCATCGGCTCTGAATCATGTCTTGGGTCAATAGTTGGGTTTGCCCGGCTCCTATGTTTTGGTGCCTTACGTTCCGCTATATCGGCTAAGGTAGCACTAGGAGAACCACTACGATTGTGCCCCGGTTGAGCTAGGTCGAGCACCTCAGTGGAGAAAGCTAAAACTGACCGTCATGATGAGGCGAGAGCTGGTCGCTGTTCGAGAGGTTTTTTCGAGTCCCTAAAGACTTATGCCGCTTAGGGCGAGGAGCCGGCTCTGTCCGGCCAAGGCGTGGATAGCGCCCCGAATTCGGTCTTCCGAATACTAGGGGCTTCGCCGAAATTTAAAATTATAGAATTCTATGGCTAAGTGAGAGTGTTCACGCATTATAGTCCGATTGCCTTGTTCGACGGGCTGAGCGCCTCCCTCGAAGGACCCAAATATGGGAAAAAGAGCGCTCAGGTTTATCCCCGAACACCCTAGCACTAGCGGCAAGGGGGCAGAAGCCGACGACTCGCCATCTCTCAGTATTGATAAACAGCCGCACAGAAGGTAATATTTTAAATTCAAACAACATTGCCTAAGCGCATATGAACAAGTTTTCAGCGCACAGGACAAAACGAGCGAGTTTTACTCAAAAATTACATCCATAGAACATTCCACCACCACAAGGCGGGCACCCTTCCGAACATCCTTATAATAATTTTCAGGCTTACGATGCTCTTTCCCCGGCGGTGGCCCGTCCTTCACAAGCTTCTCAGCATCCAGCTTGCCCCAGTGCACCTTCGCACGGGCAAGGGCCCTACAGGCACCTTCAATGCAGACGGAGCGCTTGATGACTTCGAGCCTGGGACAGGCCTCCACCAGCCGCCGCACCAGCCCGAATTAGCTCCCAGGCTGAGCCTCTCCAGGCCACAGCCGAACTATGAGGCCCTTCATGGCCTGTTTGGCCGCCTTATGGACCTCGACCAGTTGCTTCAACTGGTCGCTCAGGGGCACGGGGTGTCCGGCCTCAGCGTACTGAGACCAGAACACCTTCTCCGTCGAGCTGCCCTTCTCGGCTCGATAGAATGCGGCGGCACCAGATACACTCCGGGGAAGGTCTGCGAACACGCCTGGAGAACTCCGGATTCGGGTAAGTAACAAGTAACTCACGCTTATGTGTTTACTTTGCATAAAGAATGCCTTACCCGCCGCTATCTTCTTCACCTCATCCAACTCCTGGAGGGTCTTCTGGGATTCGGCCTTGGTAGACTTGGCACTTTCAGTAGCCGCCGCGAGCTCGGACGCTCGCGTCCTTGAGTCACGCTCCAAACTCTCATGTTTTTCCATGAGAGCCTGGAGCTCTTGCCGCACCTTGCCAACCTCGGCCTCATACTTTTCTCGCTCAACGCGCTCCGCGGCCGACCTATTCTCGGCCTCGAGCAACGCTTGCTTCAGGGTCACCACCTCAGACATGGCCCCTACAATAGCCACGATAATCCTGTAATATTTTGCAATCGCACCTTTTTATATATACATATATTTTATTTACATAAGTTATTTCTTACCTTCATTGTCCTCGAGCTGCTTCTTGGCACGTCCGAGCTCTTGCTCGGACCGCTCGAGGTTCTGCTTTAGCACGTCCACTTCCGCAGTCAGTGCGGCGGACGCCAGCAGGGAAGCCTGCACACGCATATTGACTCTTTTTAGACTCCTGCGATTTTTTATTTGATCCTCTATTCGGCTTTTCTTTCCGAACGCCAAACAGAGCATCAGGGGCTACTGTCTATGCGGTAATGTTATTTACACATTCTTTACTTACCTCAAAGCCTGTTAAAAGGCTTGTACAAGCTTCAGTCAGTCCGCTCTTGGCGGACTGAACCTTCTGGATCACCACACTCATAATAGTGTGGTGCCCCTCGTCGATGGAGGCGCCTTGGAGCGCCTCCAACATATTGTCCGGCGCCTCCGGTTGGACGGAGGTCGCCGCCGCGGTGGGTTTGCTCCTCTTGGAAGGAGGTTCCCCGCCGAACTCTGGAACCTTTGAAGGTTCCGGAGCGGTGTCCGGCCTAGGGCCGGACTTGGAGCCTTGGGGGGTTTTGTCCCCTTTACTCCTGGAGTCCGGGAGGTCGCCTTGCGGCGCCTCCAGGACCACCTCCTCCCGGATTGGACCCTGTTGGGACAACACTTCGGTGTCATCCGTAGGGCGGGGGGAGGAAGCCGTCGGCAGCGAGTTCACGTCCAACGAGTCCAGTGAGCCGCTCGACAACGCGTCGAGCCGGTCTTTGGGTGGGCTGCATAAAAATATTCAACATAAGGGAAAGCTGTGCAATAAACGAATACTATGAAATCACTCCGGTATCCGGATACTTACGATTTCGCCAGGGGCTTGGTCCTGGGCGGCCACTCCTCTTCACTGTCGTCGGCTTTGGTGGAGTAGTCCGGAGGAGGGATTCTCCCCTTCTTGGACCCTTCGGCCTCCCCAGTTGGGGCGGTCTTCCTTTTCTTCCCTTCCCCCGCTGGAGGGGAGGGGTCTCTTCTTCCTCCTCCTCATCTTCGGGGGAGGAGTGCGTCTTGGATTCGTCGGATGATGAATCCGACACCTCCGGGCGCCGGGCACTCTTTCGAGTCCCCGTGGCCTTCTTCTTGGCCTTCTTCTCCGGCACCACATAGGGTGCCGGAACCAGCAGCTTCGCCAATTGAGCGTCCACTGGGCCTTCGGGCAAAGGATTCAAATAGTTGATCTGTCCGGACGTCACCTGCCAGTCCTGTCAAAGGAAAGGGAGCTTAGATCCCGCATGGAGTCAAACTATGAAACACTGGTACCCTATAAAAAGGAAAAAGACAGCTTACCGCAAGAGCGTGACGCTATGCACTGAACCCGCGATCCTCAGTAGCGGATGCGGGAACCACGGCGCCCTTGAAAAGCACCTTCCAGGCATCTTCCTACGTCGTGTCGAAGAGCCTGCTCAGAGTTTGGTGCCGCGCCGGGTCGAACTCCCACAGGTTGAAAGCCCGTTGTTGACACGGGAGGATCAAGCGGATGAGCATAACCTGGACTACGTTGACAAGTTTAAGCTTCCTGTCCACCAGGGTTTTGATGCATGTTTGGAGTCTGGTCAGCTCTCCTTTTTTACCCCACGACAGGCCCATCTCTTTCTAGGACGTGAGCCGCGTTGGGGGTCCGGACCGGAACTCAGGGGGTGCGACCCATTCGGCGTCGCGCGGTTCGGTGATGTAAAACCACCCTGATTGCCACCCCTTCAGGGTCTCCACAAAGGAGCCCTCGAGCCATAGGACATTGGCCATCTTGCCCACCATGGCTCCTCCACACTCCACATGGTTGCCACGCACCACCTTTGGCTTGACGTTGAAGGTCTTGAGCCATAGGCCAAAATGGGGGCGGATGCGGAGGAAAGCCTCGCACACGACGATAAACGCCGAGATGTTGAGGACAAAATTCGGGGCCAGATCGTGGAAATCCAGGCCGTAGTAGAACATGAGCCCCCAGACAAATGGATGCAGAGGGAAGCCCAGTCCGCGAAAGAAATGGGGGAGGAATACTACCCTCTCATGGGGCCTGGGAGAGGGGATGAGCCACCCCGTTTCGGGAACTCGGTGCGCGATGTCGCAGGCCAGATATCCGGCCTTCCTCAGCTTTTTGATGTGTCCCTCCGTGACGAAGGAGACCATCCACTTGCCTCCCGCTCCGGACATGGCTGGAGAAGGTTGAGGTGAGGAGTGCGGACTTGGGCGCTGGAGCTCTAGTGCGCAAGAATTGATAGGCAAAGGAGGAAGAGGGCGTAGGTGAAAAGGTGGATCCTTATCCCCTTATATGGCTGGACGCAACTACATGTCCCCACCAGCCTGGTAAAACTCGCTTATCTCCCAAGCGCCATAATCAAAGGCGCGGTTGGGTTACCCACGCCCGTATTGATGAGAATCCCGGAATAAGGGGACACGATCTTTGCTTTAACAAGACGTGCCAAGGAAACCGCCTCGCATAACGCGCTGAGATGGGACAGTAAAACGGCTTGAATAAAAGCTTGGCCGTGGTGTGATGTCACACTACGGAATGCGTCAGCAGATTAGATTTGCTTAAATATTATTCTCTCTATGGTAATATGTGGAAACTTATTTTGCAGAGCCGGACACTACTTTTGTGTTCAAAATCTTCTATGAAGTACTTGGAAGAGGAACCCGCCTTGCAATGCAGAAGACAATTTGCGCGCTGGACTCGTCGTCATTGAAGCCTGGTTCAGGGGCTACTGAGGGAGTCCTGGATTAGGGGGTGTCCGGATGGCCGGACTATACCTTCAGCCGGACTCCAGGACTATGAAGATACAAGATTGAAGACTTCGTCCCATGTCCGGAAGGGACTTTCCTTGGCGTGGAAGGCAAGCTTGGCGATACGGATATTCGGATCTCCTACCATTGTAACCGACTCTATGTAACCCTAACCCTATCCGGTGTCTATATAAACCGGAGGGTTTTAGTCCGTAGGACAACATAGACATCAACAATCATACCATAGGCTAGCTTCTAGGGTTTAGCCTCTCTGATCTCGTGGTAGATCAACTCTTGTAATACCCATACCATCAATATTAATCAAGCAGGACGTAGGGTTTTACCTCCATCGAGAGGGCCCGAACCTGGGTAAAACTTCGTGTCCCCTGCCTCCTGTTACCATCCAGCCTAGACGCACAGTTCGGGACCCCCTACCCGAGATCCGCCGGTTTTGACACCGAGAAGGATGGAGAAACCAGCCCTCATGAGAGAGCGGCAGACAGAGAGGTCGAGAACGATAATTATATGCCTCCCTCCGAAGATGAGGCAAGCCTCGATGACGACGAATTCGTCGTGCCAGAGGATCCCGTTGAGCAAAAGCGTTTCCAACGCAGGCTTATGGCCACGATAAGAAGCCTCAAGAAAAAACAGCAACAGCTCCGAGCTGATCAAGATTTGCTGGTTGACAGATGGACCGAAGTCCTTGCGGCCGAAGAGCATAAACTCGAACGCCCCTCCAAGAGTTACGCAAACCGCAGGTTGCTACCCCAATTAGAGGAGGAAGCACTTGATGCGGCCGAACGGCCACCTCGTGGCCGCGACAGAGAGGCCTCCCGGCCCTCCACTCAAGCCGCACCCCGTACCAAGGCACGGGAATATGCGCCGGACTTACGAGATATGTTGGAGGACAAGGCAAGGCAAACACGGTCGATCTACGGATCGCGTGGGCACCCCACGGCTCGAGACGGTAACCATCACGTCGGCCACAAATTCGGCAGGGCCGAACACAGTAGACAAAACTCATTGGAGCTACGTCATGATATCTCCCAGTACAGAGGCACCGCACACCCACTATGCTTTACAGATCAAATAATGGATCATCAAATCCCCGAGGGTTTCAAACCCGTAAACATCGAATCATATGATGGCACAACATACCCTGTGGTATGGATCGAGGATTATCTCCTTCATATCCACATGGCCCGCGGTGACGATTTTCACGCCATCAAATACCTCCCACTCAAGCTTAAAGGACTAGCTCGGCATTGGCTCAACAGCTTGCCAACAGGATCAATCAGTTGTTGGGAGGACCTGGAAGCCGCATTCCTCGACAATTTCCAGGGCACTTATGTGCGACCCCCAGATGCCGATGACCTAAGTCACATAATTCAGCAGCCAGAGGAATCGGCCAGGCAATTCTGGACACGGTTCCTAACAAAGAAAAATCAAATAGTCGACTGTCCGGACGCTGAGGCCCTAGCAGCCTTCAAGCACAATATCCGTGACGAGTGGCTGGCCCGGCACCTTGGACAGGAAAAGCCAAAATCTATGGTAGCACTCACGACACTCATGACCCGCTTTTGCACGGGAGAAGACAGCTGGCTTTCTCGTAGCAACAATATGACCAAGAACCCTGGTAGTTCGGACACCAAGGACATTAGTGGCAGGTCGCGTCGCAACAAGAAGAAGCGCCGCATTAACGGCGACAATGCTGAGGGTACGACAGTTAATGCCAGATTCAGGGGCTCTAAATCCGGTCAGCGGAAAAAGGCATTCAAAAGGAATCCTAGGGGCCCATCCAGCTTGGACCGAATACTCGACCGCTTGTGCCAAATACATGGCACCCCCGAAAAGCTGGCCAATCACACCAACAGGGATTGTTGGGTGTTCAAGCAGGCAGGCAAGTTAAGCACCGACAATGAAGACAAGGGGCTGCATAGCGATGACGACGAGGAGCCCCGGCCGCCGAACAACAGTGGACAGAAGGGTTTTCCCCCACAAGTGCGGACGGTGAACATGATATACGCAACCCATGTCCCCAAAAGGGAGCGGAAGCGTGCGTTAAGGGACGTATACGCGGTAGAGCCAGTCGCCCCAAAGTTCAACCCATGGTCCACCTGCCCGATCACCTTTGATCGAAAGGGACCATCCCACTAGCATCCGTCATGGCGGATTCGCCTCATTGGTTCTAGACCCAATTATTGATGGATCTCATCTCACTAGAGTCCTTATGGATGGCGGCAGCAGCCTGAACCTGCTTTACCAGGATACAGTGCGGAAAATGGGCATAGATCCCTCGAGGATTAAGCCCACCAAAATGACCTTTAAAGGCGTAATACCAGGTGTAGAGGCCAACTGCACAGGCTCAGTCACACTTGAAGTGGTCTTCGGATCTCCGGATAATTTCCGAAGCGAGGAGTTAATCTTCGACATAGTCCCATTTCGCAGTGGCTATCACGCACTGCTCGGGCGAACTGCATTCGCTAAGTTCAATGCGGTACCGCATTAGGCATACCATAAGCTCAAGATGCCAGGCCCTCGAGGAGTAATTATGGTCAATGGAAACACCGAACGCTCCCTCCGAATGCAGGAGCACACGGCGGCCCTTGCAGCAGAAGTTCAAAGCAGCCTCTCCAGGCAGTTCTCCAGTCCGGCCACTAAACGACCAGACACCGTCAAGCGCGCCCGGAGTAACCTACAACAAGACCGCCTGGCATGATCCGAGCAGGCGTAGCAATGCGGCCCCAACCCCAACCCTCGCAAAAAGGCGACGCCAGTACTTCGTGTACATAAGTACGCTCTAGAGATACCATGGGCACAGGGGGAGGGGCACCATCACGGCACGCCCAATACACGGCTTAAACCATACCAGGGGCTGCCGATTTTTTAATTTTCTCTTACTTTCAGGACTTCATCCTTTGGAAGGCCTGTTCGGCAATTCAATTGCCGCACAAACGATGCAAGAACCAGGGAAGTAGACAAGCCACGCCGCACTAGGAACTCCCAGGTGGTCTCTATCACGAGCAGTATACCCGTTCCGCATACTATTCTGCAGCTTGCCCCTGGAACAGACATGTTAAATAGTCCAACATTTTGCTTATCGCATTATTTGTATCGTTCTGCTTTGATCGCAGCCCTCTTTAATAAACAATGCATAGCTTTCGTCTATTTTTGCATTACCTTTTTTTATATTTTCCTTAACGACATGTTGCACCCGTACACGTTGGTACGGCCAAAATACGCCAGGGTCTTTCGTACCCCTCAATATGGTGTGAGAAGTCCGAACACTTTAACAAGTGCAGCACCCCGAACTTATAGCATTATATGCATCGGCTCCGAATCATGTCTTGGGTCAATAGTTGGGTTTGCCCGGCTCCTATGTTTCGGTGCCTTACGTTCCGCTATATCGGCTAAGGTAGCACTAGGAGAACCACTGCGATTGTGCCCCGGTTGAGCTGGGTCGAGCACCTCAGTGGAGAAAGCTAAAACTGACTGTCATGATGAAGCGAGAGCTGGTCGCTATTCGAGAGGTTTTTTCAAGTCCCTAAAGACTTATGCCGCTTAGGGCGAGGAGCCGGCTCTGTCCGGCCAAGGCATGGATAGCGCCCCGAACTCGGTCTTGCGAATACTAGGGGCTTCGCCGAAATTTAAAATTATAGAATTCTATGGCTAAGTGAGAGTGTTCACGCATTATAGTCCGATTGCCTTGTTCGTTGGGCTGAGCGCCTCCCTCGAAGGACCCAAACATGGGAAAAAGAGCGCTCAGGTTTATCCCCAAACACCCCAGCACTAGCGGCACAGGGGCAAAAGCCGATGACTCGCCATCTCTCAGAATTGATAAACAGCCACACAGAAGGTAATATTTTAAATTCCAAACAGCATTTCTTAGCGCATATGAACAAGTTTTCAGCGCACAGGATAACACGAGCGGGTTTTACTCAAAAAATACATCCTTGGTACATTCATCCGCAACAAGGCAGGCACCCTTCAGAACATCCTTATAATAATTCTCGGGCTTGCGATGCTCTTTCCCCGGCGGTGGCCCGTCCTTCACAAGCTTCTCTACATCCAGCTTGCCCCAGTGCACCTTAGCACGGGCAAGGGCCCTACGGGCACCTTCAATGCAGACGGAGCGCTTGATGTCTTCAAGCCTCGGACAGGCCTCCACCAGCCGTCGCACCAGCCCGAAATAGCTCCCAGGCAGAGCCTCTCCTAGCCACAGCCGAACTATGAGGCCCTTCATGGCCTGTTCGGCTACCTTGTGGAGCTCGACCAGTTGCTTCAGCTGGTCGCTCAGGGGCACGGGGTGTCCGGCCTCAGCATACTGAGACCAGAACGCCTTCTCTGTTGAGCTGCCCTCCTCGGCTCGATAGAATGCGGCAGCATCGGACACACTCCGGGGAAGATCTGCGAACGCTCCTAGAGAGCTCTGGATTTGGGTAAGTAATAAGTAACTCACGTTTATGTGTTTGCTTTGCATAAACAATGCCTTACCCGCCGCTATCTTCTTCACCTCATCCAACTCCTAGAGGGTCTTCTGGGATTCGGCCTTGGCAGACCTGGCAGTTTCAATAGCCACCGCAAGCTCGGACGCTCGCGTCTTTGAGTCAAGCTCCAAACTCTCATGTTTTTCCATGAGAGCCTGGATCTCTTGCCGCACCTTACCAACCTCGGCCTCACACTTCTCCCGCTCGGTGTGCTCCGAGGCCGCCCTCTTCTCGGCCTCAACCAGCGCTTGCTTAAGGGTCGCCACCTCAGACGTGGCCCCTACATTAGCCACGATAATCCTGTCATTTTTTTTGCAATTGCACCTTTTTATATATATTCAAAAACAAGGTATTTCTTACCTTCATTGTCCTCGAGCTGCTTCTTGGCACGACCGAGCTCTTGCTCGGACCGCTCGAGGTTCTGCTTTAGCGTGTCCACCTCTGCAGTCAGTGCGGCGGACGCAAGCAGGCACGCCTACATATGACTCATTTTTGTTAGACTCCTGCGAATTATATTTGATCCTCTATTCGGATTTTCTTCCCGAACGCCAAACAGAGCATCAGGGGCTACTGTCTATGCGGTACTATTATTTACACATTCTTTACTTACCTCAAAGCCTGTCAAAAGGCCAGTACAAGCCTCAGTCAGTCAGCTCTTGGCGGACTGAACCTTCTGGATCACCGCACTCATAATAGTGTGGTGTCCTTCGTCGATGGAGGCGCCTTGGAGCGCCTCCAACATATTGTCCGGCGCCTCCGGTTGGACGGGGGCCGCCGGCACGGTGGACTTGCTCCTCTTGGAAGGAGGTCCCCCGCCAGACTCTGGAACCTTTGAAGGTTCTGGAGCGGTGTTCGGCCTAGAGCCGGACTTGGAGCCCTGGGGGGTTTCATCCCCTTTACTCCTGGAGTCCAGGAGGCCGCCTTGCGATGCCTCCAGGACCACCTCCTCCCGGCTTGGAACCTGTTGGGACAACACTTCGGTGTCATCCGTAGGGCGGGGGGAGGAAGCCGTCGGAAGCGAGTTCACATCTGACGAGTCCAATGAGCCACTCGACGACGCGTCGAGCCGGTCTTTGGGTGGGCTGCATAAACATATTCGACGTAAGGGAAAGCTGTAAACGAATACTATGAATTACTCTGGTATCCGGATACCTACGATTTTGCCAGGGGCTTGGCCCTAGGCGCCCACTCCTCTCCGCCGCCGTCGGCGTAGGGGTTTTCCCCTTCTTGGACCCTTCGGCCTCCCCAGTTGGGGCGGCCTTCCTTTTCTTCCCTTTCCCCGCTGGAGGGGGAGGGGTCTCTTCTTCCTCCTCCTCGTCTTCACGGGAGGAGTGCGTCTTGGATTCATCGGATGATGAATCCGACACCTCCGGGCGTCGGGCACGCTTTCGAGTCCCCGTGGCCTTCTTCTTGACCTTCTTCTCCGGCACCACATAGGGTGCCGGAACCAGCAGCTTCGCCAAGTTAGCGTCCGCTGGGCCTTCGGGCAAAGGAGCCAGACAGTTGATCTGTCCGGACGTCACCTGCCAATCCGGTCAAAGGTAAGGGAGTTTAGATCCCGCATAGAGTCAAACTATGAAAAACTGACACCCTGTAAAAGGAAAAAACAGCTTACCGCGAGAGC